>NC_084460.1:272201191-272453691 GCF_027409185.1 Cynocephalus volans
TCACCCCAGAGAACCGTGGTTTTAAAATGAAAAATAGAACAAAGTTTGGAGCTGATTTCAGTAAGTACAAGGCCTGGGAAAAATCATATAGTGATTTCCTTCTCTGACCTTACCTCAACCCACACATCTTTTTATTTAAGTCAAACCTGATATAAATGACTATCAAAAATATCTTTGAAAGGAAAAACACAAACTTTTGGAAGGTCAACCTAGGAACTGTGAGTGAATATGATAGGGACAACAGCAAAGATTCTGCCTTGTAAAGAAATGTAGAAAAGGGGGGGTAAGGTAGGACGTGCTCAGTTTCCCTGAGTTCAGGTTACAGGACACACCTCTGGGTTTCAGGCCACTCCCCAAGGTCCCAGGCCCCTCCTCTAGGCCCTCCCTTAGAGGAAAGTTACTGTTGCTTGTTACACCTATTTTCACACCAACATGGGGAAATTGAGACTACAAGGAAATGGTTTATGCAAATCCAGTAGCTGAGCATGCTCAGTAGAGAGGGGTTATGTAACCCTGGTAGCTGGGCATGCTCAATAAAGTGAAGTTTATCCTCTGAATGACCTTCCGCTAGGGGTGATAGAGAGCACAGAATATTCTTGGATATGTTCAGTGTATGGGACAGAATTTGGTCAATGAACATGCCTTAAAAGAGACCAACTGAGCATGTGCAAGACTATGTTACGTAACAGGGCCACCCCCTTAATTGAAAATTTATTAGGTAGAATGAATATGTATTAGATAGCAGAACTATAAAAGCTGAATCCCAGTAGGAGGCAGGGCTGTGGCTCACTCACTGTGGGGCCAGCCCATACTCTACCTGTGGAGTGTGTATTTCTTTCTTTTTGTATCAAGCTTACTTTCGGCAAGTGGCTGCTCACTCTCTTGAGCCAGCCTGTACTCTGTACTGAACTTTTAGTGTGTACTTCTTACTTTTGTATTAAACTTGGTGTGGGCTCTGCTCAGTCTCTGGAGCTAGGCCACACTCTCTCTGTGAAGTCTGTATCTCTCATTCATCACATTAAGCCTGTTTTCATCTTCTACTGTGACTCTGCTCTTGAATTCTCGCCTGTGGCAGAGTCAAGAACCTCGTAAGAGGATGGGGTGGGTTGAGGCTGGCTATAGGGCCTCCCACACCCTCTCCTCTGACATCGGGGGAAGTTTTATGAACTAATGATATATGAGTATTAGACTCAAGAATATATAAATGCACACAATTGGCAGCTGGAGCTACCCCTCTTTCTATCTTGCCCTTCACATCCACCAGCTCCTTCAGTCACTAACTCCCTAAGCCCCTCCCCAATATGCAGCAGTCACCCCATGTCCTGAGGGAGGATGCTGCCCTAGTTCTTTACTCATGTAGGAGAGGGCAGTTGTCCACCTTCCTTTCTACTCTAACAGCTTTGCAACCTCTGCCGCATTGTAGTCTTGACAAAAATGTTTAGTCTAAATCTTAGCATGGGGTGGGGGAAATTCAGACAAATCCAGACTGTGGGACATTGATATATCTTGAATGAGAGTGTCTGAGAGATAGAGCACAAAAGTGGCAACATGTTGAAAACAATTGTTGCATCTAGTAAAGAATATCAGGAGTATATTACTTTTTCAATTTTTATGTATGTTCCACATCTGACAAAATAAAAAATTGGGAGAAAAACAGGAATCTACAAGGACCAAGAAGCTGACATTTCTAAGACACTCTGAGACTTTGATTTGAAGCAGGGTGTAACATCATAAAGCATTGTCCATGTATAACTGCACTTTGGTGTTCCAGCCTTACACCTTGCCCTTCATTTGGGCCTGCAAAATAGCAGCTTTCTCTTTTGTGCCCAAATAAAAATGCTTAACGAGCTTATAATTTCTATAAGGAGGTTTGTTGATGTCAACAGAAATAATGAACATGCTCAATAAAAATTTTATATTCTAATGTAAAGAGATCATTAATAAACTTCCCATTTTTTAATTCTAAAACTTTTTATCTCATTCGTTGTTTTTCAAAAATTCACCTTGTGCTTCCCAGACAGGTAACAACACGCCATGACCAATGAGTGAGAATGCAAAGGTGCACCTCTTACTGACTCAGCGCTCAGTCCGCTGCATTTAGTGAGCCATAGCTTAACTGCGATACTCAAAAAAGTTTTTTTCACACTGATATTTGACACAGGAAATGAAACAGACTATTAAACCAGTTTTTAACAAATTTGGAGGGTCTTTATGGAAAACTAAATTCCTTTTATCAGAAAATAAAACTATGTCCAAGGAACCAGCTTCCTCATGAAAAGAATTTAAAGAAAGTTCTTTCTTCCACGATAACAAATTCATTTTTAAATTGCCTCATCAAAAGACAAAGAGTTCTCACAATTAACTGAATCAAAGCACTCAGATGAGAAAATGGCAGATTTTCAGGAGGAAGCCACTTCTATAGACATGGGAGGACCTTAGAAATAATTTTATTAACTCCATTAACTGTTTTTCTGCAATGTGAATGACACCCAAAATAGATAATCGACTTATTTTTTGTCTGAGGAATTTTAGAGTAAATTATGTTTCAGGTTTCTTGATTTAAGGTGACCAGTTGTATATATTTACATGCACACACACACACAGCATGGTATATGTCATGCCTCTGAGGATAGATAATTCACTTTGTTTACTACTAAAGGAAAGAAGAGGAAATACATTTTCCTCACCCACCACAGGGTCACAGCCAACACTCCTACAACAAAAGACAGGTTAGCAAGAGAAAAGCGCAAAGTTTTACATGACACGGGAGCCTTCAAAAATGAAAACCCAAAGACCCAGGGAAAACTCTGTGTTTTTATGCTAACTCTGACTAAAGAAAGGATAGATGTGGAGAAATATGATTGCTTATAAACTGAGGGAGAAACCCAGGAAGGCCTGTTTGTTCAGATTCTTCTTGGCTGCTCTGTGTAACATTGCTTCTACCTTGGTATAGGGCAAGACTCTCCGGAATGAGGGTCTTATGACCTACTTTCAGGCAAGGTAGGTCATAGACTTCTTTGATAATCATGCTTCACACAGAAAGGAGGAGGAAGGTCAGAGTGACCATGTTAGTCCATTCTGTTGCTTATAACAGAATACCTGAAACTGGGTAATTTATAAAGAAACGAAATTTATTCCTGACAGTTTTGGACGCCTAAAGTCCCCAATCTAGGGAGCCCATCTGTTGAGGGACTTGTTCTTGGTGGGAACTCCCTACATTTGTCACATGGTGAGAATGGGCTGAGCAAGAGTAAGCTAACCTTCTTACTGGCTCTCCTTATAAAGCCATCACAACCACTCCCATTACTCCATGAATGGATCAATCCATTCACAACAGTACAGTCTTCACGATCAAATCAGCTCTTAAAGTCCCCGCCTTTCAAATGCCATAATCCAGTTTCCCACTCTCTTAGCACTGCAACAATGGGAGTCAAGCTTCAATGAGTTTGGGGGCAACATTCAATCCACACCAGCGACCTTCTTGCTTCTGAGGTCCTCCCAATCTTCTGCAGTCCAAAGTACTTTGTGTAATGTTTTCTGAGCCCTAACACCACATTTTTTACCACTTTTGTGCCCAAAGAAAGATACTAATCAACTTATAATTTTTGTAAGGAGGTATATTTGATGGCATCAAAAAAATTATGGACACGCTCGATAAAATTTCATATTCTAATGTAAGGATAATAGGCAGTGTTACATATTTATTATAATTATATATTTTGTTATATATTTATATTTATTTTATTTTTGTTTATATATAAAGTTGCCTAATAGCCCATACCTTAAGAGAACACTAAATATTATGAGAAAGAAAAGATAAATCTAGGGTAAGACTATGACAACTGTGTATCTATAAAAGGAAAATATGCAGCACCACAGTGTATTTCCAATGTGATTAACAAAGCTAATAATCTGCATTCAGAAGCATGTAGTTCTTGTACCATCAGCTACATGTAGGCTCTCAGACTGATGACCAGAATAATAATTATGAGTAACTTTTCTTGAATGCTTCCCAAGTGCCAGGCACTATAATGAGTGTTCTGCATGTATTATGTGTCTCATTAATCCTCATTTTGCAGAGAAGGCTCATGAGACTGAGAAGGGTCACAGAGTTGCTAAGTGGTCAAGCTGAGATTCAAGCCCAGGCCACATAACTTCACTCCCCACACCCACCATCATTCCAGCTACCACTCAAAGTTCTACTTACAAGGGGCCAAAAAATGGCACACAACCTAGGACGAAAAAGCAAGTAAAGATATACATGCATGAGTCACATCGCAACATGACAAAAACTGTATAACTTTTATATTCACCATTTGTTTTCCACACAGAAAGCTCCAATATAACACAGTTGGGCTTATCTATAAGACAGAGCCCAGACTATCTGCAGGTGGATTGCATTGTTTGGGGAGTTAGTCACGTGACCTAAATATGCCTTTGCCACTGCTTTGCAGAACTGTAACACTCAAGCTCCAAAAGGGTTAGAGTCCCTCATCTCCCACCCTACCACCCTGGTGTCACCTTGACCAAGAGTTAACGCCTTCACCAATGCATGGTAAGGTTCTCTTCACAGGGAAAAGGATAAACCTGGATCCTAAACATAAAGCCTTTCTCTTCCACAGATCAGAAGTGCAGCTGAAGATGTTGGTTAACTTTTGAGGTTCGGGAATAAAAGAATGAATATAAAGCACCAGGTACTGTGCTTGGCACATATGAAACATGCAACAAATGACTATTGTTATACAGTTATTATTTCCATGCTTTCTTAAACGCAGTTTAGTCATACATCTTTAAACATCTCTGTGTTGAACTCTAGTTCTGGGGAGAGGGAGGCATTACCACTAAGGTAGTCGGAGAGAGTGGTAGACAGATGGAGGCCTGGGGATCCACATTCTTCTGGGAAAACCCCAATTCTTTCTGCCTTTAAAGAGGTAGCACGTAGCAGAAAGTGAATTCATTCATTGGGCAACTTGATTAGAACTTATGGCTTGTATTGCTGGGATATTTTGCTATCGTGGCCTAAGCTAAATCAGGGTGTACACAAGCTGTTATATCATAAAACTTTTAATTTTAACCTATAACTCATGTAGCAAGTTTCTTCAAGCTACAATTCCTAGTCATCAACAACATCTTTGGCTTGACATTGTAAATACGGAAAGTGTTGTTTTTAAGAAAAACGTTTTTAAGCTGATGCATCATTTCCAACACATCCTATAAAGTTGCTGTGTTTCAGAGGTTCTTTGGTTTATTTTAATCTGTTTTTTTAAAAGAAAATAACATAATACTTTTAGACACTTCAGACTTCTTTTTCTTTGCTTTGATGATGGTCTTTTTTTCTCTCCCCCTAGTTTCATCTCTGTTCAAAAGCAAAATTTTAAAACCTGTAAGTAGAAATTGGAACAACTTCTGGGTTTTGCACAGCACCTACCTAAGTCCTCAGGATACTCTGTTCTATTTTTTTTAATGTACATTTTTAAAGGTAATAACAAACTAAACTTTGACCTTTAAAACCTTCAAACAAATCAATTGGCAGGAGGAAGGACTAGGTAAAAAAGCAGAATGGAAAAAAATCAGACAAGGCTGGGAAGTCCTAAAACGATGAGTTTGTGTGTGTTATTGTTATTGTCGTGGTTCCTTAGTGTGTATGTGATTTAAGCAAGCAAATTTTGAGTGAAAAATGTAAGAAAAGGAGAAAAGTGATAGTTGCTTTTGAAGTCATTTCATAAGGTGAAGGTTTAGAAGGCAAAGGAAGGCAGAAAGGGGCTGCGACAGTCAGCGCAGTTCCCTCAGCACCTGTTTGCACCAGCAGCTCCAACTTCTGCAGGCATCGTCTCTGCATTGTCACTGGGTTCTTTACTCTTAGTTGACAGGAGAGGGTAGCAATGGTTTCCTTATTTCTCTTCCTTTTGCTCTTTCGTCTCCTTTATTTTTCCTTCTTCTTTTCTTCCCTCTCCTCTTCTTTCTTCTTATTGTATTTCCTTCGCTTTTAAATTCAGTTTGGTATAGAGAGTCTTTCCTGATTGGCTTATACACATTGTTTCTTCTCCTGGTACAGATAACAATTTTTTTTTTATCAAAATATGATCTGTGAATTAAAACTCCTTCTGCTACCAGAGTTCCATGTTATGTCACACAGAAACCTGCAATGGTGCCCTTGAAGTTGTTTTCACACTGCAGCAAACATAGGAGCCAGACATGACATGAGTTCAAGTGCCACATGTATTCGAGGTTAAAGGAAAATTACCTGTGAGAGAAGAAATGTGTTGGCTTACATTCACTATGAAATATAAATGACTAATGTCAAATCTTTTGCTGAAGCAGAAATTGATGGAGGGGAGGGAAGAGATGGAGAAGGGTGTCGAGCCCTTTAAGAAGGGAGCTCTCGGCAGAGGAGAGAAAATTACACAGAAATAGGAGGCTAGTACACTGAAGGCCACCTGGGTGTGGATCTCCACTCTGCCTTGAACTTGCCTTACCCTTCAGCATCAGGAATATGCAAAAGTATCCGGTTGTGTTCATTCCAGATCAGCAAGAAAATAAACACCTACCCCAGAAAAATGGGAAGCATCTACAGAGCTTCACAGAATGCCAGGCAGTTGCAGTCTAATTCAGCCTCACTAAAATGTGGGCTCACTGTTCTACTCTGGGTGGTTATCTGAATTTTTCAGTTGAATAAAAGAGCTAAAGAAGTTATTTCCACAGAGTGTATGAAAGAATTTATCTGAACTGGCTCAACATGCTTGAGTTCTCTCCCTCTTAACCAAGAAGTCCACAGGCTCATCATCAAAAAAGCACCGTCTCTCTCTCTCTCTCTCTCTCTCCCCCCCCTCTCTCTCTCTCCCCCTCCCTCTCTCTCTCTCTCTCTCCCCTTCCCTCTCTCTCTCTCCCTCTCTCCCTCTTCCACACACACACCCCCTTGTCTCCCTCTCTCTCCTACATACACACACCTTAAGTTTGGGCCAGTCTCAACCCCATCTCAGCTCCTACTCAACTAAGACGATAGGCAGAAGTTAGGCAACCAGCTGTCTTGTGATCAATTTCTAAGTTTGTCACAAGACAGCTGGTTGGGTGCTCCAGCCCTTTTGCTACCCTAGCAAATGACATTTCTATGATGGCTTTGTTATTTTATGAACCTTCAGCATTCTCAAGAATTCATTGGTTCTAATTTGGACTATACCTAACTTCAAAAGTCCATGGCAAGAAGCAATTTGTCATTTGCAGAGCACTAATTTGAATGTTGCACTTTCTGGGGTGGAGGGTTGGGTTGTGAAACCAGAATTTCTTATTTAGGCTTAGTGACTCTCTTCCTCTCAGAAGCAGAAATTTATAGGAAGTGAAGACAATTTTGCTTCCAAAGCTATGTTATGGCATCATTCCCAAATCTGGGGATTGCCTAAGGTCTCCTGACATGTATCTCCTCCATGAATGTTGATACTCTACTGTAGGGTTTATATGATGAATAGCAGCTCTTTTCATTGAATACTTATCATGAATCAGGCACTATACATTTACCAGTTCATTTATGGTCAAAACAATCCTAGAGCCAGTCCAACTACTGCTCCCATTTTACAAATGGTAAAATTGAGACGCAGCTTAAGCTACTAATAGTGGAGATGCTTTAGGGTATGAACTCAGGCAGTCTGACTTCAGGAACCTATGAGCATAACCAACACTCTACAATACAGTGCCCTATATGTGACTCTTAACCACTGTATAATGCCTCTGCATAAATCTTTTACAGTGGACCGGGAGCTCCTCACATGCGGCTTGTGTCCGGGTTTACTCGGCTTCATATTCCCACAGAGCCTGGCCTATGGGAAGATGGCCAACATATCTGGGAGCAATTCGTGAACGAGTCGTCCCGGTTGGTACACAGAATACCCTCCTGCACCTTCCCACCGGAGGAAAAATGTACTAAACAAGACTCTGCAGTGTCACTTGGAATAAATAAAAGTTCCTTTCTTCATATCTGGACCTTTACTGACTTGAGGAGCCTTTGGTAACATTTGCCTGGTGCTAACCTGCCTGTTCCAATGTCTTTTAAACCATTAAATGTCCTTAACTATATCTCTGTAAGAGACGTTTATCTCACCTTAACCAGAAAAATGACTCACTCTCTCTCTCTCTCTCTCTCTCTCTCTCTCTTTCCACCCTCTCACACACACACACACACACACACAAAGACATATTCCATCTGCTTCCTTCTTGATTCAAATTAGACTACACTAGGTGCAGTTCCCAAACTTCCCAAACAGGATAGCTGTCTCAACATATTTTACCCAAGCCTGGCCTCTCACATCTTAAAGAGAACCAAGCACGAAGAGGAAATGGGGGCTCCCCTTCCTTGCCTCCCCCAGATCCCTATCCTTGTTGGCTGCTCTGGCTGCAAACATGAGCAGTGCCCAGTCTGGCCCAGGTGAATTTTACCCACAAAGGAAACTATGGTGTTACCTCATCTGCTCCAGTAAGGCAATACTCGTTGTTACTAAGTTGGCTACTTCTAGTGATGATGCTTTTAAGAGTGACCAGTGCCCCTTCAGGTAATTGTAAATGTATTTGGAATACATTTCATAAAACTATGCATAACAAAGCCATTTCTCCACCAGCTACTGTATTCCAGTGGACCAGAGTCTGCTTATTTCTGAAGCCTCTAGGTGCCTTAAGAATGTTTGTCTCGTTATCCCCATTACTTTCTCCTCCAGGGAACTATCCCTAATAAACTTTGCTATATCTCTCTCCTGGCTAGTTTTAATATGAGCCAAGGGAAAGATTTCAGAAAAGCACAAGTTCTTTTCTGCCTGGGCTTGCAAAATTGTCTTTTGCTGCAGATGCATCTGTTAGTAATGATTGAGACAATCTGCACAGCATAAGACAACTAGTTGAGAGATGACTCTAAAAAGACTCTCTTCCTCTTAATATCTTTTCATGACAACAGAATCTTGAATTAATGGCCCCAGAGGACTAGATGATGTCTTCTCACTTAACATGGCCCTACCTCATAAAGTAACACTAGCACCTTGGAACAAGAGGTCGTTGAGAAGTTTCAGGGATCCCAAGACTATAAATATTACCAGAAAGGATACTTCAGGTTCAAGTACCATTTCCAAGTTCTGACCTTCTCCAATAGGCTCAGGGTGATTGACTTTAGTAAAGACGCTCTTTGAGATGACGAGAATCCCTTGGCATTCTTTACATGGCCGAGAAGACCTCAAATCTAAAGCCAGATTCTCAGGAGGCTGAGCACATCAGAAAATCCCTAAATTAGTTCTCTAACCCACTTGTTTTCTTACCATCTTTTTACTTTGGTCTGGAAATGAAATCAGTACAGTTTCCAGCCAGAGACTTAGAGCAGCCTGGGTAGGAATACCAGGCCCAATGAGCTCAAGACAGAAGTGGAGTCATCCTTGGGTGTCCCATTCACACCTAGCTTTATTTGCTGACGTGTTAGCTGATAAGGTAAATCCACCCTGCCCAAGCAGGGATTATAGACTGAGGAGTAAAATGAGATATGCCAGGAGGACAAGAAGCCACAGCATAAACATGATACATTTTCCTGGAGTCCAAATAATGGAGGAAATGTCATTATTTTAGAGCATTACAAACTAGAGTAGAATGCAAACTTGGAGTAAAATGCAAAATTCATGGACTTTGAAAGTAAAACTTCAATCTGCAAACACATTTTGAGCTCCAGGCAAGAGTTTCCAATTCCTTGCCTGGATCTCAGGGGGTCCAAATGTTTGTTTTTCTCCTCCATTAGGGGCACTTTCATGGATATTTGAAAAAAAACTGTCCTAATGTACCTCTCTCAGGGCTATTGACACTTTAACAAGGCACTCTTACTGGCGGAAAAAAAATTGTTACCAAAAAAAAAAAAAAAAAGGAATTAAGAGAAAAGTAAAAAAGAAAAGAAAGAAGTGTTTACAGGAGTCTTCATATACTTCTGACATTAATACTCCTCATTTTATATAAAAGTAGAATCAGAGGTCCAGAAATGTTCAGTACTTTGCCCAACATCACATAACACGAGGTGTCAAAGCCAATGCAGGCAATAAGTAGAAATGGTCAGGAAAAGACAGCCTTGTCTGGACCCCTCATATCATTGCACACAGTCAACCATCCACTCCACCTACGTGAAAGAACTATCCAGATTTGACCCCAGCTGGTGTGTACCTGCTGCTCTCCTAGCATGTCCTATGAAGAATCCTTTCTACGTCCCTAAAAGCAAAACCGCACCCTGCCGACACAGGAAGGGAGAGGAAGCTTAGGTTTATTCTCTCTGGAGATATTTCTATTGACCTCCGTGGATCCCTCCAGCCTGGCTGGGGATGATTTCGATGAGACAGTCGAAGGGAGGTCTTTGAGGGGACTGCATGGAAATTAGAAAAGTGAGCAACCTGAGGGTGCACGACCGTTCTGATCCTCAGTCTCTGGTTCTCTCTGCATGTGTCTCTGTCACAATCTGATTCTCAAATCTGCCACTCTATCTCTGGTGCTTTCTCAGTTTCTATTTCTCCCTGTCTCTGTTTTTTTCTTTCTGTTTACTCTCTGCTTTTTCTCTCCTTGTATTCGTCTTCTACCCATTTTCTCTTTATTTGATTTGAAAAATTGTATCATTTGCTAACAAGCCTGAGGATATAAGCATCACAATATGTAATTAAAATATGTAAAGTAAGTGACAGCCTCAGTATATTGCTTGGAGTTTTGTTGCATATTTATTAATGTATCTGTAATTTAATTTGAAATATTTCAGCCTTGTCTGTGAAATATTCTGCATATGCTATTTAGGCTTCCACTGCAGGGACAGTCAGCTGCCTTAATGGAGAACCCATACTCCTGGGAAGCCCGGTTAGCATCATATCGGAAAGGCCTATTATCGAAGCAGCTATTACAAATGCTGCTGTCTTCTGTTTCCCAAGGTTTTGCTAATTAGCATAGTGAATTTTGGAAATATTAAAAGTGGCTATTTATTAAGTAAATTAATAGCTTTTTTAATTGGCATACACAGGTTTTCACATATTTACACTACTCCTCAAAGACCTCACTTTACAGCAGTGAATCTGAGGTTTGAAAAGGTTAGAAATGGACTTTGTTGGTGAAATTAATGGGTTCATATATAGATTGGCTAAATATTTAAGAGCCTCTCCCGTCCTTCCTTAAACAGTTTATTGAAACCTAGCTTGGCCTGTAGCCTGTCTCTTTTGAGATGACATCCAGGGCTTGATCTCTGAATGGTCCCCGTGTCCAGCCATTAGCCAGAAGGATTTCCAGTTGCCTGGTCTATAGTAGAACATAATTCTGTCTCTGGAATACCTTCATATCTGCCTCAAGTGGACCTTTCATGCAAGTGGGAATGGACACGACCAAAAGGACAGAGGCCTGAGATGTCATCGTGTTTACAGAACGGATTGTATGAGGTGTTCTGTGTCTGTTTATATGACTGCTTAACGAACACTCACATGTGGGGCAGAATTTGGTCTGAGATCTGTTTTCATCATAACCTGGTAGGAAGATTATAAAGGAATAGCTAACCCTCAACAACCTCCAACTTCTTTAAAGCCTCCTGTTAGGTACCAAAAAGAACTTTAAAATTGTGCATTAAAAATTGGCTTAGGTTCAGATACCTATACCAGCCAGTCACCAAAAAAAAAAAAAGAGAGAGAGAGAGAGAGAGAGGCTTTAGCCAATTCCCAAGCAAAAGAAGTTTTGTTTCATATTTCCGCTGCCTCCAAAGGACTCCGAGAAGGAAATTCCAAGAAGAGCTGGTGGAACAACATAGACCCAAATAAGAGGCTGTGATGGAAATCTAGATTCCCCATCACCACCACCAATTGTCTGTATAACTCTGGGCAAGTCATTTTAACCCTCTGAGGCACAGCAGTTGCATCTGCAAAGCGAGAATCATTGCTTACTGGCACCAAGTGTCTCTTGAGCTTTGGAAGTGATTATTCAAGGAAGTTGTAGCTTTGCTTTTGGGGGAGGGTCTCCTCCCCTGACCTCAAAATGTTCCAACTTCTTTCTTTTTGTCAGTGGGGTCTATCTGGGGGGGTAATAGCTTTCTTGATGTATAATTCACATATCACACATTTCAACCATTTAAAGTATATTACACAGTGGATTTTAGTATGTACATAGAGTTGTGTAACCATCACCATAAGTAATTTTAGAACATTTCACCAACTCAGAAAGAAACACTGTATCCTTTAGCTATATCACTTCCCAATCTCCTCATCCTTCCCCAGCTTTACACAGCTACTAATTTACTTTCTGTCTCTAATTTCTGCCCTTCAGGATATCTCATATAAATGTATCTTATACAATATGTGGACATTTGTGACTGGCTTCTTCAACTTAGCGTTACATTTTCAAAGTTCATCCATACCACAGTACTTCGTTCCTTTTTATGGCCAAATAATATTCCATTGCGTGGATATACAACATTTTATTTATCCATTCATCAGCTGATGGACACTTGGTTCATGTCAATCTTTTTGTTATTATGAATAATGCTGCTATAAACGTTTCACATACAAGTATTTGTGCGGGCATATGTTTTTATGGCTCTTGAGTATATACCTGGGGATGTCATTGCTGGGTTGTATGGTAACTCTATGTTCAGCTTTTTAAGGAACAAACAGACTGTTTTCCAAAATGGCTGTACCATTTTACATTCCCACCAGCAGTGTATGAGGATTCCAATTTCTCCACATCTTTGCCAACACTTTATATTTTGTCTTTTTTATTATAGTGAATGTGAAGTGGTATCTCACTGTGGTATTGATTTGCATTTCCCCAATGGCTAATTATGATTAGCATCTTTTCTAATGCTTGTTGGACTTTTGTATATCTTTTATCCAGAGATTTCTATTCAAATCCTTTGCCTATTTTTAAATCTGGTTGTCTATTATTGAGCCATAAGAGTTCTTTATATATCGAGATGTAAGTCCCTTATCAGATATATAATTTCGAAATTTTTTTCTCCCACTGTGTCAGTCTTTTCACTTTATCATGTCCTTTGAAGAATAGAAATTTTTAATGTTTAAAGTCAAATTTATCTTTTTTTTCTTTTTATCGTTTGTGATTTTGGAGTCATTTATGAAAATCCATTGCCAAATCCAAAGTCACAAGGATTTATCCATGTGTTTTCTTTTAAGGGTTTTATGGTTTTAGGTCTTACATTTAGGTCTTCAATCTGCTTTGAGTTAATTTTTGCATATGGTGTAAGGTAAGGGTTCAATTTCTTTTTTTTTTTTGCATGTGGCTATGCATTGTACCAGCACCATTTGTTGAAAAGACTATTCTTTGTCCATTTAATGATCTTGGTACCTTTGTTGAAAATCAATTGACTATAGATATGTAGGTTTATTTCTGGACTCTCATTTCAATTGCATTGATCAATATGTCTATTCTTGTCCCAGTACTACACTGTCTTGATTACTGTTGCTTTGTAGTAAGTTCTGAGACTGGGAAGTGTGAGTCCTCCAACTTTGTTCTTCTTTTTCAAAATTGTTTTGGTTATTCTGGGTCCCTTATGTTTCCATATAAATTTTCAACTCCTTTTTATTTTAAACAGGAAAAGTGCTGGTGGGTTTTAACATCTATAAATGGCTTTTGATTTTTGCTTCCTAGGATTGAAAAGCAAAGAAATCTAAAATTTCCATAGTTCTATGGCCTCAATATAGTAGGAATTTATCCCAAAACAAATTTATCAAAGACTGAATGAACATGCTTTAAATTTCCTCTCGCACTATTTATCTTTTTGTTTCCCTAGTGAGAGATCTTTTAAAACTGTTCAGCTTGGGAAGCCTTGCCTACTAAGAATGGCCTCAGACACTCCGCCCCATCTTCCTGAGCTCCAGGGTTCTGGAAGATGCCCCTGGTTAGTCAGACTAGCAGAGGCGATGAGCAAGAATTAGTCCAATATCAATCTGGCCTTCTGAAAAAAATTTTTCAAAAAGTGTTTTCTGAAACCACTCTCATTAAAATTCTTGATCCAGGCACCTCCTAACAAAAAGCTGTATGCCCTTACCCCACTCCCTTCACTCCCACTGGGTAATGCAATGGTCTCAAGAACTCATGTAAAAACCTCCTCTCAAATAAGCACATTGAGAGGCAAGGAAAATGATGTTGAAAGCAGTGGAAGCCTGCAGAGAGAGGAGAGGAAAGGATGGAGAGCAAGATAAGGGCATAAACCATTTAGGACAGAGAAGGGAAGAGAATGAAGAGGAGAAAGGGAAAGGAGAGCCCAGAAAGGGAGAGAGAAGCACATGGCAGGTATCAATTATTTACAATTTATGTACAATAAAAAAAATGCACTTTAACTACAAGAAAAGCACCAAATCCACTCAATAACCATTTAAAAGCATATGGAAATAAAACACAGTCATTTAAGGGGCTGTAATAAATGTGCAATGCTCTTTGTAATGCCCCTGAAAGAATACAAGTGTTAAGCCTTGGTAAATTACACTTAAAAGTAAGTGTAACATAAAAACGAAATTAGGCATACAAATAACCTCACACTTAGGCATTTTTTAAAAGTCTCTTTCAAACAGTTAATTAGAAAAGGCTCTAAGGAGCATAACTTTTCTTCTTTCATATTCTCTTCCCTTAACAACAGAGCCAAGCAAATGGCTGGAGCAAATAAACACATAGATCTAGCATGCAGAGGTCTGAATTATATCATCTGTCCTGGAAAAAAGAAAAAAAAGGAGTGGGGAGGCAGGGAGGGAAAATAAATAGAAGGCATGGTCGGAATTGTTCCCTTCATTTATTAGAGAACTAAATGAAATCCTTTAAACAAGGGTCACAAAAAATATGCAGATGGCATCACATGCTCTGTTCTCAACTGCACATTTTAATAACTTCAATGTTTTCTTCAAAATGCACTAGCCAATCAGAAAGTACTATTAACCTCAGGTGCCCATCCTTCATTCACATCTGCTTTATAATATAGTCATGTTTCTGGTAAACCAGGCCAAACATATTCTAGCCTTAAAGGGGACAGAATCCAAAAGTTTTACTCCAAAGTGGCTGTGGCCATAAGATCCTGGATTAAAGCAGGACGGGAGACACAGCTATATTTCAGCGTGCAAATTCCACATAAAAGTTGTAGTCCCAAGTAAGAGTTCTCTCATCAATCAATGAGTAGCACATTGTCTTTGTCCCTGTATCCAAATGGTCCCCAAATCTCTTCTGTATTTGGGGCATAGTACACAATGTGTATATAATTTTGTGAATGTTGCAGCTTCGATTCCCTGGAAAACTGACTTTGAGACAGATCAGTGTGCAGGACGTTTATAGGGAGTGATCTTGGGATTCAACTCTTGTGGAAGAGAAAGGAAGGAAGGAGAGGGGAGGAAAGGAGAGGGGAGGAAAGGAGAGGGAATTGGGCAGAGGGAAAAGTTGGGCTGCAGTGCAGTCTCAATGGACATCTCAGCTGAACTTTTGGGGATTTCTGAAGATGGACTGACCTCTTGATGCTGTCCTAGTTGGGGTGAGAGGATCGGGCTTCTTTACCCCTTCATCCGCCAGTCACTGCATACAGCTGCCTCAAGAGTGGGGCATGACCTCCTCATCTGAGACAACCCAGAATGGGCTGGCAGCTGAGGGCCAGTGGCTGGGCGCATCAGAGCTAAGTTTTGAATGAGGATCTAAACAGTCATCTCCACATCCATCACAGGAAGCAAACAGAACAGGGTTTTTGCAGTTCATGTATCCATTCAGGAAACATTTGTCACATCGTTGTAAGGGATCTATGATTACTGATTAATGTTTTCTAGCCAGTCTTCAGGCACAGAACA
Source organism: Cynocephalus volans (assembly GCF_027409185.1). Taxonomy (NCBI): domain Eukaryota; kingdom Metazoa; phylum Chordata; class Mammalia; order Dermoptera; family Cynocephalidae; genus Cynocephalus; species Cynocephalus volans. The sequence goes on from NC_084460.1 coordinate 272,216,989, forward strand.
CAGAGAATTTTGTACCCATTGCCCTGAATTCTCTGCCAGGAAATACTATATCAAAGATTCACCTGCCATTTTACAAACAGGAAAACTGACAGTGGGGAAAAGCAATCAGCCAGAGCCTTTTACAAGAAAGTCCGCCAGTATTAAAAGAAAAAAGGCATCTTGAGGAGTTGATAGTAAGCCTTGCCTAGAAATATAGGCAATTTGTTGACATAGGGTTGAAGATGGCCATGAAAAGGAGAAAAGTAGCTAATGAGAAAAATCCTAGAGCTTTGAATTCTTTTCCCCTCCCTGACTTCTTTCTGTCTCTGCAGATGCCAGAGGGCAAGATTTGGTCCATAAATTATACTCTGACCCCATTTTCTAAATTTCATTAAAAACATTTTTTTCCTCTTTATCTGAAAATTCCTCTTTCAGCTCTTACAAAGACACTCCTGGGTCTGTCTTATTACCTAATAAGTAACCTGCTACTGTGCTCGCTGACTGTAATCAAGCCTGTGCTGCTGCCCTAACAATGCACCTGAGTGTGCCACAGACCTCCACCGTTCACCCTGTTGTGTCATTTCACTTAATTAATAAGCGGAACAAAGATTTCAGAAAAGGAGGAAATTTGATTACGCAGCACTATAATGGCACTCAAGTCTACAGTAAAGACTGAATGGGGTCTGTCCCCTTAAAATCTCCATTTGCTCCACCATTGTACAGAGGAAATGTCAGCTCAACTCCCCCCACGTCCCCTCCCAGGTGACCTTTAGCTGCATCTCTCAGTAATTCTAAAACATTAGTCATGCCAGGGTCAGTGATGTGTCAATAACAGAATAATTATTGAAGAAAGCCTTAAGAGGAACGACAGCAGCCTCAAATCAGAATAAGCTCAACCCAAACCGGCACCATGGCTTGTTGAACAAATGAATGGATGTCGAATAAATGGCCCCTTTACATCTGGAGACCTAAAGACTGTTGATTCCATTAATCCAGGGGGTTATTTGTGGCTCCTTATTGGATCCTTTTTAGACCAATAAGTGGCACGGCTTTTATTCCTGCTGACTGCAGACCACCCTTCTCTAGTAGAACAAATGTACTGTAGTTAATGGCTCTGGCATTTTAAAAAGAGGTCAGCAGGGCTGTTGGGAACACCTGCACCTCTGCAGAACCCTCGATGCAGAGAAGAAACTCTCCCCACTCACAGGAGATAATGATGTTGAGATTCTGAAATTAGGGATGCCTCCAGACTCTGTGCTAGACCTCTGATAGGAACCAGACAGCGAGGTGCTGGTGAAAGAAAAGCGGGACACTCAGGGAGGCAGTATGGCTTAACAGTTAAAATCAGGAACATGAGAAAGAAAGACACGCACACAGGGGGAACGCCACGTGAAGGTTGGACCTATGCTGCCACAAGCCAAGAAACTACCGGAAGCTAGGAGAGAGGCCTGCATCAGACCCCTCCCCAGTACCTTCTGAGGGAGCACAGCCCTGCTGACATCCTGACCTTGAACTTCTAGACTCCAGACCTGGGAGAATAACTTGTGTTGTTAAAGCTGCTAAGTTTGTGATACATTGTTATAGCCACCCTAGCCAATTAATATGCTGGGGTAATTAGTTGCAGCCAGCAGGCCTTGTTTGGAGTTCTGTACTCACATTTCCTTCTTGTGTCATCTGGGGCAAGTTACTTTAACTCCTTGACTCTCTACTTCCTTACTTCCTGTACAGCCAGTACAATCTACCTCACGAATTTATTGTGGGAATCAAAACTTTACATAAGCAAAAGTACTTTCCAAACTCTAACAGAGTCCAGGGAAGAAAAGAGAGCTTGAGCTAGGAAATACAGTTTTTATGCAGTAAGTCTTCATTAAAAACAATATATAATATTCCTATAATGCTTTTTTTTTTTTTTTTTTAATAAGCAGGTATTTTTTCTATGTTCATTGTCGCCAGAATAAATTCTGTGGTCCCTCAGGTCCAGTTGTTGCATAGAGCTGCATTAAAGGAAGAAAAAAGTCCAAGAAACAAATGACTTTAAAATGCAATTCACTGATAGCATGTACCCTTGATATGACGTGATGAAGATGGCATTTTACCTCTGTGGTTTCTCCCCAAAACCAAAAATCCTAGTTTATTCATGAGAAAAATATGAGACAAATTCCAATAGAGGAACATCCTACAAAATGTCTGACCAGTACTCTTCAAAACTGTCAAGGTTATCAAAAACAAGGAAAGCCTGAGAAAGTGCCACAGCCAAAAGGAGTCTAAAGAAACATAACTAAATGTACTGTGGTATCCTAAAACAGAAGAAAGACATTACATACAAACTAAGGAAATCCGAATAAACGATGGACTTTAGTTGATAATCACATATCAATATTGGTTCATTAATTGTACCATACTAATGTAAGATGTTAATAATAGGAGAAACTGGGTGCAGGTATACGGGAACTCTCTGTACCATTTTCTCAATTATTCTGTGAATCTAAAACTGTTCTAAAAAATAAAGTTCATTAAAAAAAAAGGGCAGTCCAAACTTTGCTTTCACCTTTTGAAGAGTATTAGAGGAAATTAAATATATGACTCACAAAAATGCTTTTTAAAAATCCCCTTTCCTCTTCTCTGCAAGTCGTGTACATGGTATAACTTGTCCAGAGCCTCTTGCTCTCTAAGACATCTACACACACAGCACACACACACATATGCACACATACAGTGCCTGACACCCAAAAACCATGGCTTTTTGTCTCTCGTGCTCCCCCACTGATATGATTCCACCTCCACTGTTACCATTCTCCACTGCCAGCCCCTCCCAGACATGTGTCACCACTAAGACTTCTGCTCCAGCCAGCCAGTCACAGCTCCTCTAGAACACTTGGGTGACCCAGTAGCTCCATGTCCCTACTCTTCCCTGGCTGCCCATGGAAAAAAGCATGAGGAATTCCCTGGAATATGTAGTTCTCCTCCACGTATGTCAGATTTTCTTTTAAGAAATTCCAGTGGAGAATTTGTAATAAAAAGAATTATCTACCTCAATATATGACAAATATTTTTAAAGCCAAAAAGTGCATACATCATCAATTCCATTCTCTTACTACCTAGATGTGTGAGCTAGTGTTGAGTTTAAAAAAAAAAAAAATTGGCAGTGCTTAAGCCTCTATACAAAATGGGTAATATTTTCATAAAGTTCAAAAATAAGCAAAACTAAGGATTATATTGTTTAGACATACTTGGATTTACTTTAAAACTACTATTTTAAGAAGTAAAGTTGTGTAGAAAGACAAAATTCAGGATAGTGGTTATCTTCTGGGGAAGGGGGATGGTGAAAGGTGGGGTAATGTTCCAGGTCTTGCTTTGGATGAATATTATACTTTATAATTTACATATACATTACATATATTTTTTAAAGAAAATGTAATTTTATTAATATTATTTTCTACATTCTAGGATATTGTTGCAAAGCAGTTGGGAGGGAGGGGGAGAGGGGAAAGAGGAAGGAAATGGGATGGAGGAAGGAGGAAGGAGGAGGGGTGGGATTGAGGCCTGTGGCACCCTCCTCATACCCACAGGGAAGACCAGGGGGTTTCTGGAGGTGGCTTGGTCATTGCCTGGCTGGGTGCAGATGTCAAGGGGTGTGGCAAAAGCCCTCACTCCCAACCATCCCAGCTTGGGAACCCCAGGCCCTTCTTGCTGGGGCTCGGTGGTCATCACTGGGCTGGCTGCGTGTGTTGGGGGGATGTGGCTGAGACCCTAGGCCCCCCACCGCTCCAGCTCGGGAGGCCCGGGGCACTTCCTGCAGCAGCTTGGTGGTTGCTGCTGGGCTGGCTGCATGTGTTCAGGGGACATGGCTGAGGCCCTTATCTGCCACCCTCAGGATTGGTTGTGGGTGTCAGGGGGCATTGCTGAGGCCCCTGGCCCTCCCCCCTTTCTGGCTTGGTAGCCCAGGGGACTTCCAGTCCTTCCAGGTGTTATAGGTGTTCTTTGGTGAAATGAGACCTTTACTAGTTAATATCAAACTTTGTCTGTGGTTGTGGGTACTCTGTTTTTTCCTTCATTTCTGTGTTGGATTATTTACTATTCCTACCATTTAAACTCTGCACTGGGAACTAATTTGTTGTCCTTTGCTTACTTCTAAAACGGGGGAACTTCTAAAATGTGGAGCAGGACTTGAGCTCTGTGGTTGAGCTAAATTGCTGCTTTGCTACTGATTTCATAACAAGGGCTTTTGTGCAGCTCTTAATGGTTGCCTTTATAGGTACTTCTGGCTCTTGAGAGATCCAGGCTGGGTTGCATAGAAACTCTGGTCTGGGCCTGAGTCTTTTCATCAAACTGTACCCCATGCAATTCTATATTCCCGACCAGTCTCCTCTGAGTGGTCCTTTGCTGATTGAGGTGCAGATCAGCAGTCCCTGCTGTGCCCCAGTGTTCTCCTGGTGAGCCCGTCTCCCCCACCGCCCGTGCTCCAAACACTTCCCATGGGACGGGCCATGCACTGGTCCCTTGTGATGACTCACTGGCCTCTAGTGCCTCCTTTTTTTCAGTTGCTCTGGCTCCTCACTCTTCTGTGGGTCCCCAGGAACCCTATTAGTGGTCTTGATGGCCTGAGGGCCACCATGGCCCTCTTCTCCCCTGCAGCCTCCAAGTAACTTCATCTGAAGGGCACAGCTGCGGCTTTTGCCAGCTCCTGCTCCACGTGCTCAGCAGCTCCAGCCCAGACATGGCTGGGGCTCAAAACAGTCGGGGCAGCTTTTCTTTCTCTCTTCGTGGCTTCTCCCACTTTCATGCACTCCTTAGGTCTCTCCTTCTCTTCCCCTGAGCTCTAGCAGACCCAGCTTGGCTGTCGTTGCTTTTTTATAGTTGTGTATTGTTTGATTTGTGGGAGAGGGTGATGCTGAGGACCATCTATTACACCATCTTGACCAGAAGCCTGCTCTATATTATATATTCTTTGGTATGTATCAGATAAAAATATGTATTTTTAAAAGATAATAAAAACCTCAATTAGAGTACTGCATCAGTCAGATTCCTACAGACAAGGAAACCAACTTTGGCTTATTCAAAGAGAAAAAGAACTTATTAATAAGATTTTGGGCAGCTCACAGAATAACCAGAAGGACCAGACAGCTAGGCTGTGGCTCAGCCAAGAATTCAGTCAGCAGAACTAGCCTGGTGAAGACACCACTGAGCACAGACGCTACAGCTTACCTCTCCAAAGCCAACACTAGAACCTTGCCATGCTACCTTCCAAACTGGATGGAGGATGGCTGCTGCCCCCATGTGTCATTGTGGCTCCTGTACTTTCTTACCTCCAGCTCTAGCTTCCAACTCCATGTGGATGAGTCTGAATAGTGGAGCCCAGATCATATGCCTGGGACCTGCCTGAGGAAAGCCAGGGAAGTACTCAGCTTCTACTATAGGGAAAAGGCTCTGCTTCCCCCAGTACTCCTAAGGTAGTGAATTCCCCACATATGAACAGAGACTTCAGATGTTAGATATAAAAACAATGGACAGATTCCACTACAATCCACTTTTTTAGCTATTCATCATCAACATACATTCTTCTCCCCATGCATCTGCTTTTTAATAATATTGCTGCTAAACATAATATAACTATCCCTCACATAATAAAGTGTTCATCTTATCCCCACAATGGAGGGGGGGCACCCAAAGACCCAAGGTCTCATCAGGTCCTGCACCTAGCTCCAAGTGCAAGATCTCTGAGTGTCCATTCTTACATACATTCTGTCATAATCTTCTCCTGATGTTTTATAGTCTCTAAGCCAAAGGATTAAGCTAACTCTCACCAATTCACTCTATAAAACCAATGAGGAAAAAGAGAAAAAAAGGAAGAAGAGGAAGAAAATCAAAGTATAAAAATCTGTTTAACCCAGCCAAAAATACTGTAGCTAGTCATGAGTCAATAGTTGATATTTATGAATCCACCAACCCATTCTAAGGTCCCTTTGCCTTCAGCCAGAACCTCAACTGGGGGCCCAGAGTTCACACCTAAGGGATCCGAGTTGTTGTTAGTCCTACTTGTATAGGATAATTGAGTCTTCCTTCAATTTTTACCACTGGACATCCATCCATCCTCCTCCATCTGACTCTGTAGCAGTGATCCTATTTCCCCTTCAGCATCAAGATCAGTCAACTCAGAAACACCATAGCCCCCTTGTTGGCTTTTCAACCCAGCGGCATGACGTAGTAATTGGAGTCTTCAGAGTGGGGGTGTTTTCATGAGTATATTAGTTTTCTAGGGCTGCTATAATAAATTACCACAAACTTGGTGGCTTAAAACAACAGAAATGTATTCTCTCATAGTTCTGGAGACTGTGGAGAACTTCTCTGGAGAAGAAATCTGAAATCAATGTGTGGCAGGGCCATGCTTTCTCCAAAAGTTCTAGGGGAATATCCTTTCTTGATTCTTCCAGCTTCTCATGGTTCCAGGTGTTGCTGGGCTTATGGAAGCATAACTCTAGTCTCTGCTTCTGTCTCCCCATGACCTTCTCTTATGTGTGTCTCTGTGTCTCAAATCTCTTCTCTTTTGTCTCTCTTTTTTTAAATACCCCTTTCTCTTACGAGGACACCAGCCATTGGATTTAGAGTCCACCCTAAATCCAGAATGATCTCATCTCAAAATCCTTAATTCAATTACTTCTGCAAAGACCCTATTTCCAAATTAGGTCATATATAAGGGACTTAGACATATATCTTAGGAGTGGGATGCAATTCAACCCACAACAATGAGCATCCACGTAGTATACACAGATTCTGTAACTCTGGGCTCATTCCGAGATTTCTAACCATATACCTAAGTCCCCAAACCTCAATATCAACAATTTTCCATTCTTGTTCTTGCCAAGTTCCTGTCCAACCTGCCAAACCATGAGACCTGCCCATGAATCAGGGTGGATCCTTATCTCAGGCTTTCTCCATTCAGACAAAGTGGTCAGTGAGATGGAGTCACCTTAAGGAAAGGTATGCAGACCGTATCTTCACCTTGAACTGGAGGAGGGCCATAAAAAGGGGCTGCACTGACCTTGCTGAAGCTCCACATAGACGAGGCAACTGGTATCCCACACATGATGCTACTCAAGAAGCCCTAACCCAGTCAATAATTGCTAAAGATCAATATTTGTACCATATTCAGATTTGGGACAATTACATGCTGAGGTGATTCTTTCATCAGAAACATAAGACTATTGTGCACCTTTTTCAATAGAGTGAGATATCCTTCGAATATGATAAATGCTTCTACTATTAACCATTCTGAAAAGAAGCCCATCCTCTGGCCTGGAATGGTTGAGGCCCAGGTTTCTGGAAGAGTGGCTTTCTGCTTCCAAATACAGCCCATTTTCTATTACATTGCATTGTACCTCAAAATATCCACAGACAAGGGGAAATGGAGCCTATCACCAAAGTAGATGTTGGACCATTTTCAAGGGTCATGTAATTATGCACTGAGAAAATATTAACCAGCATTTTTCTTCTTATCCCCACAGATTATTTGAATTTTAGAAAAATAAGACCAAGAATAGAACTGAGACCTTTTCGTTCCATTACTCTTGAATTGGGAAGACCTTACCGTTCTCCTTTGTATTTCTTTCTTCTTTACTGAGAAATTTGTCACTCGTGCTGTTTCTCTGACAATCAATTCATTGATCTTCACCATTCCACTCCAGGAATATTTGAAATGCAAATGAAGTCACAGGTCTCTTTTCCATTAAAAAAGGGTTGTTCAGAAACCATAAAATAGTGCAGTTCTATAAATCCCTCATCTTTCTAATATGTGTACATACCAACCTTTCTTTTGCCTTAAATTTAAATCGCCTAGGAAAAGCATACACTAGCTAATCCCCAAAAACACAGGAAATCACTGTATTGGAAGAATCTTTATTCATTTGACTGAAACCCCTCAATTTCTTAGACGTTAAACACCAGCAGACTTAGCAAAGCTCTTTGTATCTATCATCTACTCATGCATCATTCATGTAAAAGGTGACCTGGATCCCATTAGTTGACTAGCTGATCTGAATCTTTTGGGTTACTCAGATAAGTCATTTCTAGTGGTTCTCCTTTTCAAATTAATGGAATTAACAGAATACATGCTACTTAAAAGAATACCCTCCTGGGAATTTCTCACTAAAGTAAGGCTAATTCTTTTCTATACTGTGCCTTTCCCGCCCTTATTTTTGCTTTTGTTCCAAAGGACTGTATTTCTGAATTTATTTCAGATCCAGGAGTACAGAAGATCAATGTCAAGGCCCCAGCTGGGATTCAACATACATGAATTTGAATCAGTAACCACCCTCTGGTACAAAGCCTCCTTTTCTCAAAGTGCTGTCTTTCTGTCCAAGGCGTTTGGTTAAGTCCCATGAGAACAATGACCCAGTCACCCCTTGGAAGCCCTGTTGATCAGAGCCTCATAGACAGTCAAGGCTTTCCCTATAATACCCTACAGAACAGAGCAATTGCTCGTTTCCTTATTTGCCATGCAATTATGACTAACCTCAAGTGTGGTCTGGCTTTTTAAAAACATACGTCTTGGGAGATTTAAATAAATGGCCTATATCCTGTTTAGAATCCTTCAATGGTACACCATAAATTTCAGCTCAGAGTTCAAATCCTAAAACTTACCACATAAAGCCCCTAGTGATCGCCCCCCGCCTACCTTCCTACCATCGTCTCCCACCTCTTCCACATTGTATTTCCACCATCCTGAGCTGCTTGGCATTTCCCCTGCTTCTGCATTTGTGATGCCTGAGATGCCGCCACCTGCTCCATCATCGAGTTAACTGTTAGGATCCTCCAACATCAGTCCAAGCCTTACTCCCCAGGAATCATTCTGAAACCTCCCTCAGATCTAGATATCCTTGTTCTTTGCTCTCAACTGCCTTATACCTACCTCTAAAATAGCACCTGGGCTGTCTTGCAGTAAATGCTAATTCACTCACCTGCCTACCATGCTGGTTCAGAGCTGCTTCTTTCACTCGTTAATAAAAGGATAACTTTTTGTCGATCTGAACCTGTTAAAGATGTAGCCTTTGGGACCACCTAGTATCTAAAATGAGGATGGCCAACCTGACCAAGAATTGATGTTGCATTTATCAGTATCCTTAATAACAGATTTTAAAAAATAAACTAGAGGATTTATCATATGATGTGGGCCTAGTTATAATTCATGTTACTCAATTAAATTATTTATATATAAAAGTTATTTTAATGTCTTTTTCTATTTGGAGGAAAAAAATTCCTACATACATTTTGTTGTTGTTGTTGGGTTTTTTGTTTGTTTGTTTGTTTTGTTTGTTTGTTTCTTTGACCGGTAAGGGGATCGTAACCCCTGGCTTGGTGTGGTCTGCACCACGCTCAGCCAGTGAGCGCACCGGCCATCCCTATATAGGATCCAAACCCGTGGCCTATCAGCACTGCACTCTCCCGAGTCAGCCAAGGGGCTGGCCCTCCTACATGCATTTTTTTAAATCACAATTACACTTCTGAGTAACTGCCTTTAGCTGCTGTCTTAGGATTTGACCACCTTAACCGATAGGAAAATCACCACCCTACAGGGGAATTATTTCAGTGCCCTGCGGTTTGTGCTGTACCGTCTTTCTGTGTCTCCTAACACAACAGTTCTTGCCTTGCCTTCGGCCCCTCTATGATGGTAACCTTTTCCGCCTTCACTAGTTTTCTGCTCAGTTGTGTGTTAGAACACACAGATCAAACCATCTGAAACAAACCAAAAAAGAGGGAGGGGTGATTTTCACTAGTCACTTAACTGAGAAATTCAGGGCATATAAATTCACACATACACACGTATATACTATATATATGCACATGCATACACATACACACACAGAGATTTATTTCAAGGAATTGACTTACGTGGTCGTGGGGACTGGCAAGTCTGAAATCTGTAGGCCAGGCCAGCAGGCTGGAACTCTTAGGCAGGAGCTAATGCAATCTTGAGGCAGAATTTCTTTTTTCTCAAAAAACCTCAGTTTTGTCCTTAGGTCCTTTCAAGCGATTGCATGAAGCCTCCCCAGATTATTGAGAATAATATCCTTTATTTAAAGTCAACTGATTATAGATATCAGCCACATCTACAAAAGACTTTCACAGCAACACCTAGGTCAGTGTTCAGTTGAACAACTGGGTACCGTCACCTAGCCACGTGAACACAAAACTAACCATCACAGGAAGTTAACATGGGATATGGGCATCTTTGAGCCCAATCTAAAGTAGCGTTTCTTTGAGGTTTTGTTTTTTATCTTTAAATTTTTTTGCATATTTAAAATTCTAGTCTATACTATATCCCTGCTTGTTTTTATATATACATAATGTGGAGGTTTTTTATCCCCAAAAATCTTCAGGTAAAAGTGGTGTTTTCAGGAAGCTAGCCCATATTTAATTTAATAGGTCTCTTTAATCACTTCAGACACTCTGCCTTACTCCCAAAGAGGTGCAGTTGCCCACAGTGTTGGACAGCTCAGGAATGCTCTTTTACTTGGCTTTTCCTCCATTCTTGCCTTGCCCCTCCATGCCCTCACTTCTGTTTCATGACATCATTGCCCAAATAAATTACTTGTACTCACATCTTATCTCAGGCTCTGCTTTTGGGGGAACCCATACAAAATTAATAGGCATATGCTATTTATGTCGTTTAAGCCTCTAAATGAGTGAAGTTACAGGAGTTTTTTGTTTGTTTGCTTGTTTGTTTGTTGCAGCCCAGCAATGACCAAGCCATTGCTGGAAGCCCCCTGGTCTCCCCTGTGGGAATGTTGGGGGTACTACCACAGGCCTCAATCCCACCCCTCTTCCTTCCTCCTTCTTCCATCCTATTTCCTTCCCCTTTCCCCCTCTCCCTCTTCCTCCCACAACTGCTCTGCAACAACATCCTAGAAGGTAAAGAATAATATTAATAAAACTACATTTTGTTTAAAAATTAAAATAAATAAATAAATAAATAAAAAGGAATTTTTAAAAACTAAAAGTGACATCACGGCCAAGTTACAGCCCCTTATGCAGAATCACTACTGCAGTTACTATAAATAGAACACCCAAGGTCAAAGTTGACAGCCTCAACTTTTCCTTGAAGTATTGAATGATAACTAAAACTTTGCTCATGCCACACTTCTGCTCAAGCTGAATCTTCTGTCATCTACTTTCAACCTACCTACCCCACCCCACACTCATGTCCACTCTATCCTCCTATCAAACTGTCAATCCTTCCTGACCTTACCCTCTATGTATAGTTTTTTATCTAATAGGAAAGATAAGACCAGAAAACAAGACCAGAAAACAAGGAGTTGTAGGAGGGCAGGGGCTGGGCCACAGCCAAATTTTTCTCTCCCCAACACAGTCAAGAGTCTAATGCCACACACACAGTAAGCACTCAGTAAATATGTGTGGAATAGATAAATGAACAAATTGCATTTTAAGTATCTCACTTGCTCCGTTCAATGTGAACGATTACTATTTTCCTCTTTATGTAGCTTCTACTGCAAAGGGTAATAGAAAATTTTTATAACAATGCAAAGTATCTAGCAATCTGCAAAATAATGTTTTTACCTATAACAATATAGGTATTGTAGCAATTCACATACTCAATAGTATGGTCAGAATTCCCACTTACAATAAAGATTCTAATTTTTAATTAACTTACAGACTTTTTGCGTGGCACTCTGCTAGGTGTTTCTGAATATTTTTATCAGGAGACTGGCATGATGAGAAGCAAAGACTATCTTAGTCATGATGGCATATAGGATAGACTGTAGAGTGAAGTCTTAAGGCCAGGAGACTTCAGGATTACTGTAATAGTCCAAGAATGAAGGAGGGTGATGTGATGACAGTGAAACTGGAAAGGGAGAATGGATTAAAAGACACGGCAAGGGAAGAGATGAGAAGATTAGTCAGTTGCTATGGGGAGAAGATTTCAACATCTGAGATTGGGTGAGTGAGAGAACGATGACATCTGAAGGCTGAAGAAGAAGCTGGGGTGGAAGGCATTTTGATGAGTTAGTTTTACACTCATTAACTTTGAAGTTATGGAAAAACCCACGTTGGCAATGTCTACTAGGCAGCTGAAAACGTGGCAATGACACTCAGAAGTCATGACTAGAGATTCAGATTTAGACATTTCAGCTTAATGGGCATCAACAAAATCCTATTTCCTTCAAATCCTGGGCTGTGTGTCTGTGTGATCGGATGTGTTATCTCCAGAGCATCCCCCAAAGAGAAGGTTCCTTCAGCCTATGTTCTTGACTTTTCCCTGAGTGACTTTCTACTTCCATGACCTAGGAAAGGTAAAAAGTCAGGTAGAGAGTAGCTATCCTCTTCATGCCTTTTCAGTTAGTGCTTTCTTTCATCTCTCTTTTGCTAGAGGTACACCTTCCTCAGGACGTCTCTGTCAGCACAATCTTCATCTGTGCTCTAGCTTGAGGGGGTTCACTAAGGTGGGTCTATAGATATTTATTGAGCCTTTTTTGTTGTTTGTTTTGTTTTGTTTTGTTTTTTTGACCAGTAAGGGTATCGCAACCCTCAGCACGGTGTGGTCTGCACCACGCTCAGCCAGTGAGCACACCGGCCATCCCTATATAGGATCCAAACCCACGGCCTCAGCACTGCCAGCGCCGCCCTCTCCTGAGTGAGCCACGGGGCCGGCCCTACTGAGCCTTTAATATGGTCCAGGAACTGTGTTCACATAGAGAAAATAAAGATGATTTAGGCATATTCTCTGTCCTGAAGGAAGGACAGTATATGGGATAAAAGAGGAAGAGACCTACTCTTACAGGGCTCAGAGAAGAATTATAGAAAAGAGGTGTCTGGAAGGACACTGTCTTCATCCACTCTGTGTTGCTAAAACACAATATCACAGACTGGGAAATTTATAAAAAAAATAAATTTATTTCCTACAGTTCCCGAGACTGAGAAGTTCAAGGTTGAGGGGCTGCATCAGTGAAGGTCTTCTTGCTGCATCATAACATGGCAGAAGGTATCACACAGCAAGAGAGACGCTGCCAGGTCAGGTCTCTCTTCCTCTTCCTAAAAAGCCACTAATCCCATCATGGGGACTCCATTCTCTGACCTGGTCTAACCCTAATTACTTCCCAAAGGCCCCACCTCTAAATACCATCAACAGATAAATTTGGAGATTAAGTTTTAAACACATGAATTTTGGAGGGACACATTCAAACCACAACTGACACCTAGGAGACCACCAGGCGGAAAGGTGAGAGGAAACACGACCCTCCCGGCAGGAGCAAGATTAAGTGGCAGGAAGAGGGACTATGAACCATGTGGTCCATTAAAGGAACTGAAAGAAGCTCAGTTAGAGGTTGATTGGTGCATAGGATGTGAGGCAGCAAATGCCTGGAGATGAGGCTTAAGAATAAGAACCCGAAGATGGCAGACCTGGTCTGCTGGGATTTTTGAATTGCAGGGCACCAACTATGCACAGTTAAGGCCCATCACAAGTTAATATCACATCATTCAGCATGGTATAACTTGGAGAATTAAAGACTATTTCCAATCACAAAAGGCTTTTGTGAACCTTCTGCCACAAGCCACTCCCCCAAACTCAGCCCTTGGAATGGGGGTCACTGTGATTTTCTTGTTCAGCTAACCTGCTTTCCCTTCCAATCAAGATCTCATCAGTCTATCTATACTACACACTTTAGACTCTATTATATATTAGGATTGTTTAGTTGCACTACAGAAATTTTTCAGACAAATTTAATCCAAAAAGTTGAATTTATCATGAGGGTACAGGAATATCTTACAGAAACTCAAGACAGAAATGCATCTTGGCCTCAAAAGAGAGTGAATTCAAGAGCCAGAAAAACCTCCAGAAGCATCTCTGCTTCCATCTGTATGTTGCAAAGACCAAATAATGAAGCTAAACAGACATGCTCACCCTCTTTGGCATACATGGCAGAAAAGAAATGCTCACCACACACAGGAAGCTTTCGATGGTCCAGCTCTCCAATAAGAACCTGTTTCTGTGTCAATCTCAATTTCAAATCTATAAGGAAGGGACTGAGGTTCAGCTTGAGTTAGGGGAATATCCTTAGACCAATCGATGTGAACAGGAAGCAGAGTCACCTTATTAGAAATGCTACCATGGGGCCTGTGACTGTGGCTGGTTGGGCCATTTGAGGGCCGGTCAACTTTTGAGCTGGTCAAATCCTCTAAGGAGGTATCCACAACAGGCCACAATCCTAACATCACTGTCACCTGACCAGTTAATTCACACCCCACCCCACCTCACCACTGCCCCTGCCCCAGATCCTTGACTGGCCTTCTCCTGATTCTGGGGAATGTCCTAATTGTCCTGAGCTGGACTTAACCATATCAATCACCAAATCCATATTCTTTCTCTGACTTTCAACCTGTTTTCTCCACCCAACCTGATCTTTAAACAGGCCTTTGGGCCCCCACCCTATCCTTCACTCACTTTCTCCAACACAGAAGTCTCATCCGCCGATCATCCACTCAACCCAGCTGATACTATCTTCCATCCTACAAAGCAGGTTAGGATGTCATAGAAAGCCCCATGTAAACTTTTGCCTTCATTTACCCTTCAATTCCACTGCTCCCAAAGTCTGAGAAATCTCTGTAAGGAAAATTGAAATATAAATAGTCAGGATCCCTGGGATGTTGAGAATCTTGCTGAGCATGACCTGGCCTGTTTAATGTAAATGTGCGCACATGCCCTTGGTTATTGTCTGATGTAATTGCGCATGTGCACTCAGGTGTTCTTTGGTTATCTGACTCACAGAGTATAAAGGACACATGGCTCTGATCCACAGTATCCTCGGAATGCCCCGGGAGGCCACTAGGATGGCTGCGATTGCTGCTAGCTACCTGAGCCTGCATGTGAACAAAGCCTATTAATTTTTACCCACATCTCACAGGATCTTTTTCCTATTACCTAGCTCATGGTCCTGCAGGTGAGGGGCTTGTAACCCAGTCTGCACAACGGGTTTGAAGGGTCTGTGAGCCCTAGCCCAACAATCTCAAGTTAACAAAGATTTGGGGAGAAATGGTTATTTCACAAGAGACTACAGGCAGTTCTCACTTTGCACAGTTCTGTGTTCACTGAATTATGTGCATGTCGAAACTGTGTCCTCTCTCTCTTTTGCACAATTCCACGGTAATATTCTCAGTTACCACTGAACCACACAATTTGTTTAACATGCTACCGTGCCACGCAAGAACTGTCTGTATTCTAATGTGATTAATAGACTAATAGGCAAAAGATTATCTTACATCATTGGGCATCCAACACACAAAGAGTTCTATTCTGTTCAACTCCCTCCTCAAGTCTTTTTTTTTAAATCTATTAAGTGAAATAAGCCAGGCACAGAAAGAGAAATACCACGTGTTCTCACTTATTTGTGGGAGCTAATAAAAATAAGTAAATATACTTCCTCAAGTCTTATAGCTTTGTTGAGCATCAGAAATCAGAGAGGTTGGTGGGTGGCAGGGCTGGGACATTTCTCAGACTACCTTTCTTGCTCACTAACCCTGTCAATTTTCATTCTTACCCTTTTATTGTCGTCAAGTTTATGGGAGAAAAAGATGGCATCATATTAAGGCATAATTAGGATAATAAACGGGAGCTGTGGTTTGTTTTTGGACTGATTCCGAGAGGCACACATAAGCACCTCTAGCTGACTGCTTGATGATTATGACTTTGACAGAGTGGCATTATTTACCGCTAATGGATGAGATGATGATTTATTACTAATTACTCTTTTTCCACAATTTTTATATTATGTTAAATGAAGGATTACAATTTGATAATAAATATTCACTAGTAAAAATGTCTAGCAGCAGAGTTCATGAGACTAGACCCTGAATAGAGGGGCCATTTTCATACTCAGGACCAGACTTAAGAGAAATCTGAACTAAACAGCTTATTGCTAACCCTCTCTCCCACCTCTCCAGTGAGTGTCTCTGTGCTGCCTTCAGGAGTCTCCACCCCACTCCAAGTTCTTCACATTGCTCCATCTACCCACACTTAGTTTCATTCTTCCTCTCTCCTGATAAGACATTAGTGAAAACTTAGGTGGAAGAGCTTAAGTGGTAACACAGCACCTGCCCTCAGTCATTTTGGAGTTCAAGAATCTTCCGGGGAAAGAAAAAAAGAAAACAAAAAGCTTTCTAGGTGGAAAGTGAAGATGGGATTAGGATCCTTTCCTTTCCAGAAACATGAGTGTGTAGAGAAAGAGTCAAGGCGAACGTACTTAAATATAAGTGAGGGGTCCTAACTCTTGTAAACAGTGGTGAGAGCTCAGGACCAAGATGGGGGTTGCATTAACCAGTGGGGTTAACCAAGATGGGGGATGCATCAACCCTCTTCCCAAGGGAAGAGGGACATGTGCAGAGGCAGGTGGTACTAACTGGAGTGTGGGACTTGAGCCGATGTGACAAGTGACAAACTCAAGTGCTGACCCTGGATGCAGAAGAAGGGTGTGGGTAAAGGATGGCATTCATTAATCAACACCTTGACTGTGTTGATTCTCAGAGGGAATCAGAGACGAAACAAAGCTAAGCAAAAGATAGGTGAAAGCCCCTTGAGGCCAGGAACCACACTTTTCTTTATATTTCTTTATAATCTGCACAATGCCTGGCACAGTCCAGGGTAAAGAGAACGCTCTGACACTGTTGACTGATTTTTAACAGAAAGACTAAAGCAGTGAAGAGTACCATTCTCTGCATGCAGATCAATTCATAACTAATTTTTTTAAGGTTTGCAGACCACATTTGTGAAAGATGCTATATTTTTATTATAAGAAAATGCAGTATCATCAACTTAAGCATTATTCTTTTATTCCCCTTTCACTAGAGGTTTTCATTGCCAGCTACAATTCATATTCTCTATAATTAGCAAACAAAGCAGTATCTCATTTTAATGTTGTACCCTTGATCAAATTTTATTGTTGGGTAAGTTGCTCCTCAAGTTGCTTTATGTTACTCTTTTTTGACTGAATTTGTAGACCTCTTATTGCAGAATGTCGTTTCTTTTAGCATCTTTTAGTATTATATACTTTGGTTTGAGCCCTATCTTCAGATTGCAAATATATGAATTGCTTTATTAAGTAATATAATCTAAAATGAATTTAATATTTTTTTAAATTTTGTGAAATGATTATGTGTCATCACTGGACTGTCAGCAGAAGGGACTATCCATTCCCACCCCAATCCTTGAGATCCAGCCAGACAAGGCTGTACTTCAGCAGGAGACACAACACTGGACGATTTCCAATGCCCACATTTTCAATAGGTCTGAAGAAGTGATTTGTGACCTGGGTCTTGAAGGATGAGTAGGAGTTCACCAGGCAGAGAGGAGAAGGTTGGATAAAGAAAACTATTTTTCAAAGCAGAAAGGCTTACAGAAGACAGGGTGTTTGGGGGACTAATGAAGAGGTCAGTGTAGCAAGAATGTAAGGTGTGTATAGGTAGAAGGAAAGAAAAATTTGCTAGTAAGTTTCCTTAGAGCTAAACCATGCAAGAATTTGCATGGACAAATTTAACCTATGGGCAACTGGAGGCTCTGAGGCATAAGAAGGAAAGTAATATGATTACATCTGTATTTTAGAAAACTGACCCCCACACAGTGTAAAGGACAGATTTAAAAGAGAAGGTTACTGAGAGATCAGTCAGGAGTTATCCTAGTGAGAAAGTAAGAGAAAAAAGTCCAGAGAAGAGTGAATGGCCTCCAGGGATAATTCAGGGGTAGAATCAACAGGACTTATAATTTATCAAGTATGTGAACAGGAGAGAAAAAAGTGACCCCAACATTTCTAATTTGACCCTGACTATGTATGAAAAATTTTGTGTGAAAGTGTTCTGTATTTTTTTTTTTAATCACTGCCCCACCTGGTTCCATCTTCTAAAGAACTTTGGGCTAAATCGAATAAAGAAATACTTATATACCATAAAAGAAGAAAAACTAACATCCTTTGATCACCTACTAAGTGCTGGATAAACACTCACATTTAGTCCCCACAATAGCCCTGTGAGGAAGATATTATCATTCTCTTTTTATATATTGAGAAACCAATACACAGAAAAAATTAATAACCTAGCCAAGGTCACGTAGCTGGTAAGTGGCAGACCCCAAAAATTCAAACTCAGGGTTTTTGACTTTGAAAAAAGTATTTTTCCCACCGTCTAATGTTGCCTCTCAGTAGAGAAAAATGTATCTTCATAAAACTCTACGTTCTTGCAAGTAATTTCATCAAAGAAAATTCAAAAGGGCTTTGAATTTCCACCCTGGAAATAACAGAAGAAAGGAATTA
The DNA here is from genome assembly GCF_027409185.1 of Cynocephalus volans. NCBI lineage: Eukaryota > Metazoa > Chordata > Mammalia > Dermoptera > Cynocephalidae > Cynocephalus > Cynocephalus volans. Next base: position 272,235,276 of record NC_084460.1, read on the forward strand.
AATAGTCATTCTAGAGTTCTGAGTATACACAAAACTCTAATGCCTCAAGTTCCATTAGCAGCTTTAAAATTGGCTGGAGCAGCAGCCATTAGAACTGTTTTGTGTTGGTTTATTTGTATTCCCCAGTAGCATTATCAGTAGCATTATTAGTAGCAATAAGAGTTACATGCAAACAAAATGTACCACTTGTGATGTGGATTCACATTCAGTTAGAAAAAGACTATTTAAAAAATTTCAAGAAATGTAAGTACAATTTTTAAAACTTACAAGAAAAAAAAGGATTTCTAACAGAATATAGATTGATTGGCTGGTTGGTCAGTTGGTTGGATTAAAATATTCTACCAGGTTCTTCCTGGTGAGGATTTAATGCAGGAAAGATGGTTGATTTTACTGGTTGAACAATTGATTAGCACAACTGAGCCTTAGTGATTGAAAACGTGAAGTGATACCAGCCTTCCCATACCAATTCTTCTTTATGAGTTTTGAACCCCCAGGAATAACAAATTCTATCCATTCATTCAATAAATATGTATTGAGTGACTTACATGTGCCAGTCATGTTCTACATGCTGGAAATATATACAGCAATAAGCAAGATAGTCAGGCATGGAGTTCACATTATACGGATGGAGAGTGGGGTGAAAAATAGACAATAACTAAGTAAAACAAGCACCAATAATTCCAGGTAGTTGATTCATGCTGTAAAGATAACCAAACCTGGTGTTATGGTAGAGAGCTACGTTGGGTAGTCAGGCAGAGACACCTGAGGCTGGAGTGTTAAAGAGAGCTACCCAGGCAAAGGAATAAAACTTTCCAGACAGAAGGAAGGGAACACAGAAGTCGTAAGGCAAGGATGATTTTGAGGTTAGAAGAGGATGAAGACCATGTGTGTCAGGATGGCTAGTTGTCCACAAAAGAGTCCACTGCCCTTTCCATAGTGCTCTTCACTATGTGTCTGAAAAGTGTCTCCTTAATAGAGACTACATCTCCCAGACCCCCTAGCTTCCAGGTGGGGCCATGTGACCAATTCTCATCAATGGAATGTGAGCAGGTGTAATGTGTCTTATTAGTCCCACAGCTGTTAAGAAATGGGAGTGCCTCTTCCACCCACTCTTCCCCCATTTGTCTACAGAATGCAAAATACTCTGAGGCTCTAGCAGATGATAGGATCATAAGATGAGAAACCTGGGTCCCTGAATCACCATGTGGAAGAAAATTACTCTAAACCAGGGACAGCTCCACTGAACTGTTACATGCACTAGGGATCAATTTTCATGTGAGGCCACTGAAATTTTGAGTTTTATTTATCACCACAGCTAGAATCATCTTAACTGATACAGCATGATAAGGAGCTTGGACTTTATTATAAGTGCAAGCAAATGTCACTGAAAGTTTTAGGGAGGAGATGAAAGCAAATCGGTTTACTTGTTTAAAGACCACTGTGGCTGCTGTGTGAAGCCTAGGGGCAAAAGAAGCTGGGAGCCCACTGAGGAGGTTTCTACCTTAATCCAGGGAAGAATGGACAGAATTGGTGACAACAGAGGAGGTGTAGAGGAATGAGCAAACGAGGTCTACACTAGAAATTGAGCCAAGGATTTTCCAGCAGATTGGATGTCAAGGGTGAGGGAAAGAAAAGAGTCATACGAGATTCCTGGCTTGTGTCCTGATGTCATATCCTCTGGTAGGAAAAACTGAGGAGCATATTTGTGGAAAACATTCTGAGCTTCATTTTGCTATTTTATTATGCTCATTGTCCAGATGAGAAACTTAAATCTAGTATTTAGTAGTTGTTCTTTCTTTCTCTCTCTCTCTATATATATATGTGTGTGTGTGTGTATGCACACACACACACATATATGTAATATATATATATATGTAGCCTAAAGGAAACCCTTAGTAACATTTTTTACAACCAGTGAAGGAAGGGAAAATATTACTATTAGAATAAGTGTATTGCTCTTGTGAGTGCATCAAAAAAAAAGAATAAGGGCATAAAGTTACTGATTATTAAACTTTCCATTATTAAAAGTATAGTAAAATTAAATAATAAGATTAAACACTGAATTACATATATGGTGAATTGGTGAATGTTAAAATTCTATGCCTAGCAACACTATTATCAGTGCAAATATTAAATCAGATTTTTTTTAAAAATTGGTTACCATTTTTTAAGCTGGTCTTTTCTAATTCATACCGATGTGAATATATATTATGTAAATGTTATGAACTATTCAAGGTCTAAGGACTTTAAAGATCACCCAGTAAAATATTCTCAATTTAAAAAATAGTACAATCTAGTGCCAATAGCACAAGCTAAGCACTTCACCTGACTTGAGACCCAATGCTGTGAATCCAGTTCTCAGCATTAAGACATCTCAAAACCCTATGAGAAACTAGAATCTCTAAAGTCAAGAACTGCAGACAATACGTTTCACTTTATAGTAGGTTTTCTCAACCAAATAATATGTCAATGAAAATATTTACTGGTCAACTGAAACAGAAATCAATGCAAAGAATACTGAACTCAAATATTATTCAACAAGTTTACACTCTAATTTTCATCTATCTAATTTCTGTTTCCTTAATAATATGTTTTCAATGTGGTAATAATAGGTGTGATGTTAGAATTAGAATTAGAAGGGGGGCTTTCAAAGTGCCTTGCTTTACCTATAAGAACCATGGAGAAGAATCTGGAATAAACACTAAAGAAATGTGTGCAGTCATATTTTATTTTTAATTAGAGAAGCATGAGATCTTTAGCATCACAAATCGTTTTTGGATGATAACATAGCGTTAATTGGGACTTCATCTGATGTCTCCAAGGCTAAAACAAGAGTGGAGATCAAGGTGTTACACATCCTGTATTGTAAAGACCCTCCCTACAGGACTGGCTAAGAAGTGGCCAGAACTGGTCCTGGGAACCTTCGCCCATCATCCACAGCCTGCCAGCAAAAAAGAGAGAAGCTTCTTTAGAGAAATTCATGGAAGTGATTTTTCCAGTCCCTGTCACCATGGGAAAGGAAAGGAGGGTCTGCCTCTCCCATCCCATGGAAAACCCCCCAGCCAAGTGAAAGGGGCTTCGACACAACCCTTTGCATTCAGAGAGACCAGCATCTTGGTCCATGATAGGATGATCTTAGAAAATAGGGCAAGAAAGAATTCTTGAGAGAACCTGGACTGTCCTCCAAGACAGCAATTGTCCCTGGAGAATAAGCAAGCTGAGAAGATGGCAGAGTGAGTCAGCTGCACTTCTACCAGCCCAAGGCAGGATGAAGACTTCCTGGGACCTGTGAATACCACGGAGGGTAGCCAGGGTGGAGCCACCTTGAAAGGGCTCTGCCTACAGGGCCCAGGGACTCCAGCAAAAGGAAGCTAGGTGGGGTACAGGCCAGAGCAAAGAACTGAGAGGTGTCATAGAGGTCAGCCAGAGAATACACTACCCTGTGCAGGGCAGAGCTTCCTGAATGTGTGGGTGGGTGGTGGGGAGGGTCCTCAATTACCCACAAAGCATGTTCCTTCGATAAATCCAGCACTGGGATCTCTGCCACACAGAGAACACTGACAGGCAGTGATTTGAGTACCAGCCAAGTTAGAAACTCTGTCACCATCTTACTGTCCTTTCTCCTTGCCAGCCCACCTCTGTAAGAGTCTGGCAGCAGCCTGCTGAGTGAGGGACTTGAAGTAGAAGAGCAAAGTGGAGAATCAGAGGGAAACAGGCAGTGCCTCGCTGCCTGTCACAGCCCTGAGGGATCATGTTTTCTCTGAGCGATGGGGAAGAAGGGGCATGTGGGGGAAGGAGCTTCAATTAGATGGGAGGTTGAAGTTTTTCTATTAGATTGGGCTGTGCTATTTTCTTTGATACTTGAAAATGAGCCTGTTCGTTAACACTTTGAAATTGACTGAAAAGCTATGAGACCTGCCCAAGTGGTCACTAAAGAGGCAGAGAAGGGAAATCTGATCAAGTATAATTAAGGGCAGTTGTGGAAGAAAAATAAAAGTTGTTTCTTGGTTAAACCCTACTGAGTTTAGCACCGTTAACAAACCAGCTAGAGTCGTAATAATGAAAAACAGAGATGCTGAGTTAAACATAAGGAATACAGCCAGGTCACAGCCCACACCCCCAAGATTCCTTTCTAGCCAATTCCAGCTTCAATAGGTCTGTAACCAGGTGAAAAGAGTTTAGAAGAGGCCTGAGAATGGTTTCTAAACAATTTACATATTAATTGTAAAAAATAAATTTGAGGAATCTTTTAAGGGAAAGCAAACTAATGCAAGAGTGGGATGCTGATGTTGCAGGGAAGCATGTTTACTAGGCATCTTCAATGGGCTAAGTGGTATTTAGAGGCATAAGAAGAATTAGAAGATATGGTTCCTGTTCCTGTAACCAGCTGGATGAAATAAATCCATGCTTAAAAGAAAAGAAAAAAAAAAAACCCACTAGAGAAAGGAATAATAAAGTCAGTATAATTAAGCTCTGTAATAAGGGTAAGAGGATATACTCCTGCACGGAAATGCACACATGTGAAGGTAGAAGCATGATGGAGAGGATTTATATAATGACAAAAGGGGAAATAGACCATCCAGAAAGACAGAGGATATTGAAAATGCTTTCCTGATGGAGATTACAAAGCTCGGATAGAGAAGATCCACGGTAGTCAATGGAGATTTCCAGGATACAGGCATCTGTTGGCAGTCTCATTATGGAAAAAAAATGAGCACCAGGGAAATTAAGTTGCCTCGCCGAGAATTTTCCTGCTGGCAAGGCTACCATGCGGAAATGGTTATCAGGTTTTTCTGACCAGAAAAGTCAGTTGACAATCTTAACCTGTGAAGATGCCTCAGAAAACAAGTGGTGATCTTATTTTGGACTAAATACTGAAGGAAATAAATGGAGATAGCCTAGACTTTATCAAAATAAGTGTGCCTAAAGCTACATTAATGAAATAATGAAGATTGAAATGTAACTCGGTCAGAGGAACTATGGAGAATTTAGCTGGCAAAAGGATTTCTTTGAATTCAAACTTGACCAAGACAAAGAACTCCTTTGTCTATTTGACACTTCAACAGACTCTTTGTTCTCTACAATGACACATGGCCTTGGTTTTAGGTCTACCTATAAGTTGATCACTTGATCTGAGTTTCTTTGTGAACCACCTTTGAGATTCCGGGAAGACATTCCAAGGTGCATGGGTGGGTTTGATGGCATAAATGATGTGCCTTTGGGGAGAGAAGCCTTTCTGCCTTATTCCAGATGGTAGGTCATTGCATAAGAGCCCTGCTACCTACTTGTTGCAACTTGTGGATTTGCTATCCATAAGCAGGGGATATTATGAGAAGTTCTCCCGTGTTTGGGGCATACGAAAGCATTTGAAAGAGAGGAAGAGAGTACTTTCCACACTGAGGATGGCTGTTCATGTTAGGTTTTTGTCAGTTAGACACATTAAGTTATGCTGACCCAGATATTCCAACCCCAACTGTTTCCCACATCCACTAGAAAATCCTGACATCAGCAAGCATGTGGCCTGGCGAGCTGGGAGTATTAACCTGCGGCCCCACCAACATTCTTTATCCTGTTAACAGGGCCTTCGCTGTGATTAGCAAGGCTGTACTGTTCTCTCACTTTGAGTGTGATTCCTGTGAGTCCTCCCACTTACAACAGATGGAAGAGAGAGACCTGTACACGGGGAAAGGCCATCTCTGTCGTGAATTTTTATCTGAAAGTTTTCAGTTATAAAGGTGTTTTGGATTTTGTGTATGGCTTGTTTGTTTGCATTTACTGGGGGTAGTGCTGAAATCTAAAACACAGCTTTAGGTCTGATTATTTCCTAAAGAAAAAACATCATACTTTGGCAAAACTAGTTAGTCTGTCCTTTTACCACAAGATGTAAGGTGTAGATTTTAATGGAACACAGAACATTTCAAACCAAAATTATAACTTCCGATTCAGTAATATGGCCTGGCTGCTGAAGACCTGTCCCTGAACCCTGTCCCTGCCCAAGATGGTATGGGTAGCCATTGTTTCTAGAAACAACATGATTCTTTTTTTGTCTTTTTATTTAACTCTTTAGTAACTAACTTTATATCCTCAAATTCTGCAGCCAAAGCCCAGCCAAGGCAATCAAGAAAGTATGACCAGAGTCAGGAAGTAACAGATAAATCCTGGGGAGCAAAAAGCAGCATTCATCAAATCACTCCACAGGTGTTTGTGGGCACATACCATGTGCCAGGTGCTGGGAAAAGAGCAGTGAATGAAACTTGAAATACACCAGTGAGACTGTTGTATCTGGTATGCACTGACCCAGCTCTAAAAACATGTCAACATTACTCTGTAACCTCAAACACTAACCCTTGAGTAACCTCAGAAGTTATGAAAACTAGTAAATGAATCACTTAGAATGACTTTGGTGGTAACTAAGAGAAAACCCAACTCAAACTGGCATTAACAATAAGGGTAAATTTACTGGCTCACATAACTGAAAGCCCAGAAATTACATAAACTTTGGGGATAGTTTGACTAGCATTCTGGCTCCAATTTCTGCTATTCTCTTGTGTGAAGCCACTGCTAGGGCTGATGTCTGGAATCCTGTTGACATCGCCAATTAGCACTCTTAATCCTGTTCATGACACCAATCGTCTAGCTATACGACCACGCCAGTTGTCGGGCTCTTTTATCTGCTGGAAATCCCACACTGACTGGGCCGATTGTGGAGCTAAGGCTGGATCTGGAGCCCAAAGACCCCTCAAGCCCGTTCACAGACTGGATCACAAACCCTTCATTCACCAGGCTGGGTCACCAGACCCCACACACACCAGGCTGGGTCACCAGACCTCTTCAGGTAGGTTTATGAACTAGGTAACCAGCCAAAAGGTCCTTGGAGCCATAGGTTGGAAAGTATGGCTACGCGGGGCAGACGCCTGAAGCTGACGCCCACCCGCCTGCTTCACTAAAACTCCTCTCTCCATCTCTCTCTCTCTCTCTCTCCCTCCCCCCCATCTCGCTCTCTCCAAAAGAACACAAGAATAGCAACAAAACTCAAAAGATACATTGGCACTGCATGCATACTAACTCCACACACACACTCACACAATTTGCTTACAAAGGATGCTAAACCACCCCCAACTGGACCCGAGGTGAGGGCCCTGACCAAACTATTCTATTTTCCCAACAATCCACCCCTTCAGGGTCCTAGCCGTACAATCTACGCATTCAGAACCTTCCCGGATGTTCCCTTAGCGAGGATACATGACCCTTACATTTACATATTGCACATTCCATCCCAGTCCCAAAAGTCTGTGGCTTGTTGCAGTACCAGCTAAAAAGTCCAAAGTCCAAAGTCTCCTCTGAGACCAAAGGCAAAATTCCTTCCAGCTGTGAACCTGTAAAGAGTCAAAAACAAGTTTATCCACTTCCAAGATACAGTGGAACAGACATTGAGTACACATTCCCATTCCAGAAGGGAGGAATAGAAAAGAAAAACAGGCCGCAAACAAATCCAAAACCCAAATAGCAAGCATTAAGCACACTGGGGCACATGGATCCCCAAAGCATTGGGCAACCTTGCTCCTACAGCTCTGCCAAGTGCAGACCACGAGCGGCCCTGGTGCCTGCAGCTTTTCCAGGCCAGCGCTGCACACTGCCAACAGCCCCATGGTGCTGGGCTCCTGGTGGCAGTCCCGCCATCCTGGCTCCACTAGACACTTCCTCAGTGGGGGTCCTCAGCTGGGGCTCAGACCCTACTTTTCTGCTCCACATTGTTCCGTAGATGCAGGCTTTTTCATACATCTTCCAATATCTAGGTGGAGGCTGCCACACCTCCACTGCTTTCACGTACTGCTGGCCTGCAAACTTAATACAACATGAATGCCACCAAGGTTTTTGGCTTTTTTATTTCTTCAGAGGTGCTGAGTCAGGATTGCTCCAGTCAGAGTGGCTGGGATTCAGGGAGCAGTTTGTCAAGGGTAATGACACCTCAGGACTGTCCTCCAGCACAACTCAGTCCTTCTAGGATGGGAGGGGCACTCTCCCAAACTTCTCAAACGTCCTCAGGGCCTGTCATTGGTGGGGCACCCATCCAGACTTCTCGAATGCATTTAGGGCTTTTTTCCCCATTGTCTTGGCTCTTAGCATCTGGCTGCCTCACCTCCAAGATGTCTTTAGCAAACAGTTTTTCTGCTTCACCCTTGTGTTTTTTCTCCTGCTCTCCGCTTTTACATTCTGGCTTTTGAACTACTTCAATCAGCTCAGCTTACACCGGCTACTCACTCAGTCTTGGGCAGTTTTTTGCAGCCTTCTCCCACAGTTCAAACAACTGCATTCACCCAGTCCATCAAGGAGTGGCTGCCCTGTCCTTGTGCATATCTGTGGCTATTCCGCAGCTGCTGCCTCAGAGATAGGCATGTAGTAACAGAGACTAACTTTTCCACCTCTTCACCAGGTTAGGGTTAGGGGCACCCGTCCTCGGCTCATCTGCCCATCTGCATGTGGCACTCTTTTCTCAGGATTATACAGCACCCAGCCAGCCATCGGGTTTAAGTGGCACCCTCCAAGCCTTTTGCCTTTGGACAAATGCAACATGTGTTTACCACACAGTCTCTAGAGCACATTACACGATCCACCCCTAGGCCTCATAGTTGCAGCCAGGGGCTCTCCCTGTTTCTGCTGCTTTACTGTCTCCATTTTACATGCACAACAGGTTGTGCCTGAAGATGCATGGTTTTCCCCAACTCACCACTGAGTTGGTCATCTTCTCTGGTGTGAGAGGCAGGAGTGGCCAATCACTGCACATCATCCTCTGGGACATTTATCCATGCTTCCAACAACTCTGCTTTCTGCTGCAAATCTCAATCAGTTTGCAGTATAGTAAGCAATAGCCAGGCTCTGGTCAGCAGAAAAGTGGCCACCAGGCAGCACATGCTCAAAGACAGGCACATTTCCTCCCCTTCCCAAGGGGTTTTGCATTGTAGTACCTAGTCTATGCTGCCTTGCAGTACACTGTGCAGCAACCAGATCCTGGTCAACAGGAAGTTGGCCATAGGGCAGAGCATATTCACAAGTAGCCACATTTCCTCCTTCTTCCAAGGACTTTCGGCTCCTGTACCTGTTCAGAATCCTGTCGCAGACTACGCCAATGTGGCACTAGGCACTAATGTTTGCAATCCTGCTCACAGCGCCAATTGTCTAGCTCTCTTAATCCTGTTTGTGATGCCAATTGTCTAGCTACACGACCACGCCAGTTGTTGGGATCTTTTACCTGCCGGAAATCCTACACTGACTGGGCCTATTGTTGAGCTAGGGCTGGGTCTGGAGATTCCAGACCTCTCAAGCCCATTCACAGACTTGGTCACAAACCCTTCATATGCCAGGCTGGGTCACCAGACCCCACACACACCAGGCTGGGTCACCAGACCCCTTCAGGCAAGTCTGTGAGCTAGGTAACCAGCCAAAAGGTCCTTGGAGCCAAAGGTCAGAAAGCATGGCTGCACAGGGGGGACACCCAAGGCCAACACCCATCCGCCTGCTTCACTAAAACTCCTCTCTCCCTCTCTCTCTCTTTCCCCCTCTCTCCGTCTCTCCAGAAGAACACAAGAATAGCAACAAACCTCAAAAGATACATTGGCACCAGACATGCACTAACTCCACACACACACACAATTTGCTTACAAATTGCCAACTGGACATGAGGATAGGGCCCTGACCAAACTATTCTATTTTCCCAACATCTTGGCTCTTCCTTCCTCCAAGTGTCAGTTTTAGCTTCAGGCTGGTTTCCCTCTTGGTGACAAAATGGAAGCTATAGTTACGGTTCACATATGCATACCAGGTCATCCAGAAAAAGAGAACGAGCTTCCCAAGCAATGGCCTAATGTCATAGGCCCACCTCTTCATCAGTCACAGTGACAGAAGGGAAGGGATTTTGCTGATTGATTTAGGCCACTCAGTGGAGGTCATCCCAGCCAACCTCATGGCTGTTCTTCTAATAGAGAAATAAATGCTGAGAGAGAACCACGGCAGCAAACCTGAGCTTTAATCTCAGATATCCAGTATCAGAAACACAAAATTTACCAAATGCTTCTTTTTTAGGCAAAGAGCTAGCGAGGTGCAAAAGAAAGCGTACACTCATCATTGCTCTCAAAAATCTCAGGAAATGCACGACAGTTAAGGTGACAACTATTTCTCAAGACATTTCCCTGGACAGTGTATAAAAGGTACAAGTTTCAATGTCTACTTCTGAGAACCTCAAAGGGTTTTCCCACAGCCCCCTTTTAATGAGTTTCTCATTCACAGGCCCCAGTATTTCTAAGTGACCTTGAAAATTTGACCACAGATGACTGGTCCAAGAAGGAATGTCTGACCCAAAGGCCACAGTCTATTGACTGGCCTAATAAATGGTCTAGCATAAGAGCTTAGCGCTATCGGGGTCCTCTACACTGGATGGTGACTAACTCACCCTGTCAGATTCTCTCAGGGGGCTTGAATGTAAGGCACATGTGTCAGGAGTAGTGAAGAAATCTAACCTTCTTTGCAAGCTAACAGTTTAGCCTGCCACACTTTAGTGGAGGCTGGCAGAAGATACAAAACACCTGTCTTCAGAGACAAAGGACTTATCACTCATGTCACAGCAAATATGAGCTTTATATTTGCCTCAGTTTCCTTTGTCTTCCACCCCTTTAAGTCCCAAGGGGATCACACTGAACAGCTTATGATGCATTAGGTTTGCATCATAGCCGAGGCAATTTGAACCTAGGAAACCTAAATATTTTATAATGGGTCGCTAGCAAGCCTGCCCTATCTTTGCCCCTAAGGAAGACATTATCTTTATTATACAAAACAACAAATAAATTTGCCCTCCGTTCTGGAGGATGAGACTATATTTTCCAAATCTGTTCACTATGCAAACATCCCTAAAAAGATAGTTCAGAACAAAAGTTGTCAATGCCTATGATAGCATTGTTTCCCAATAACAGCAGATGATAGAAAGTTGTAGAAAGCAAGAGTCTGAAGAAGAGTGAGCAGCAAGTATACTAACATGAAGCGGTAGAAGATAACGAAGTACAGAGAAGCAAAATATAAATGGAAGCTATTTCATAGCAGCAGGAGAAATAAGCAAGAAACACGCCATCTTCATGCCAACAGAAGTATGGTGATATTTATAAATGCAAACTAGAATCATATTGTCTCATCAAAATAGATCGTACAGTATTTGTACAGAAGTTATCAGTGAATGTGAGATCATTTTGTTTGAGAGTAGAAATTTCCCACAATGTCCACTAACCTACCCCATCACCATAGTCAAAGAAGTCAACCCGGAATTTCTGGCTGTGTCAGGCTTATGGATTTCGTGGGAGATTTGTATCCCATAGATGTGGGCTAAATACTGGCAGTGATTCACCTCAGAAAGCTAAGCATTGGGAAACCATCTCTATCACAGTAGCCATTTCTGTTAAAGAAATTGATTTTGCACTGTTTTTAGCTTCTTGCATTTTATCTCTTAATTTGCATCTTAATCCAGACTTCTCCTCTAGACAAGAGATATTTATTGCTATTTGTCAGTGGTAATAATAGCCAGATGATCCTAGATAGACCCTTGTTAAAGTCAACACAACAATTATCTCAAAAGGGGAATACACATTTATTTTAGACTTGGCCTCTGTTTCCAATTTGTCTAGTTATGGTTAGTTCACTGTACTTTATCTCCAAAAAACAAATATCCCAAATTATTTACATGAAGTGTACACTCCAAGCAGGCATCTTAAGTTGTTACTACCTCTTATTTATATTGCATTAAGTATTTTATTCACTCCCACAACAACAACAATAAAAAAAAAAAACCTTCCTGTTCATTGATAATTAGATGTTTTGCTTCATTTGGATTTCCTCCAACAATCTTCTGTTCAGATTCAGCTCTTATAATTAATTATCCTTTTGCTGAACAACTGAAAACTGAAGTCTGACCAAAGTACATCTCATCCCACGCAGATGTCCTAGTTACTCCACAAAAGGTTAATTAATCATAAGAGGTGCTTTAGAGCAGGAGGCGCTGGAAGAAATTCAGACCTAGTTTCTGGCAACGCAGAAAAACTACCACCATGCCCCCTGTTATTGAGCTCACACTGAGAGAATCATTTCAATGGAACAAAAATTCAACTGCACAAAATAGCTGGTGGACATAATATCATGCCTCAGATAATGGCGCCTGCCACTTCCCAGTCACTGATGATTCAGAATCCCAGCCTGCCTGTGAGGGAAGGTCAGGACTGTTTGTCTTCATTTAATGGAAGAGCCTGAAACTCCCAACCACAACAATGGCAGACGCAGTCTTCATTGTCCTCTCTTTGGCTGGGTGCCATTTCATTATATGAATAAACCCTCCTCTCCAGCCAAAACAGTCCACACACAGTCTTCCAAGTACACTTCATACATTCCTAACCTGTGGTTTTAGTCATGTTAATCCCTCCAGTCCAGGAATAGCCTTGCCTTCCTCCACTGTCTAGCCAAAACCTATAATTCAGTCAAAAACCAGTTCAAATAACTCCTCCTCATTAACCTGCATCCAGAACATTCCAATCCACAGGAAGTGCTTCCTCTTTTGATCCAGGAGCAGCTGTGGTACATTAGAAGGAGCACTGTCCTGGGAAACAGAAAATAGATGCAAGAGTAGCCGTATTAAATGCACAATTTTGAAAAAGATGTTTAATTCCCGTGAGCCTCAGCTTTCTATTTAATAAAATGGAAAAAAGAACAGCTACTTGTGGGCTTTATTATGGTGATTAAATAGAATAAGGTATATAAAAATATTTTGTTGCTGCTCCGCACATATTTCTCTGCTTACTTGAGAATTGCCCATCCTTGTTAAAACACAAAGTAGCCACCCTTAGGAGAGCAGGAAGATAGGTCTATTTTTTCCATGAACAGGGGAGCCACAAGTTATGTTTTAAAGATCTATGAGAAGACATTTCAGACCCCAGTGAGGAAACTTTTGGGGGAGCAGACAAGAGAAAGAGGTCAGAACTCTGAGACCAAGAGTCTGAACCCATCATGTCCAAGCACTGGCTAGCACAGGGTGCTGGAGGTGGCTGTGAATTGAACAGGGAAAGAGTCCACGACAATGGGTCGTGCTGCCAGGGGTAGCATCCCCAGGAGACAACCCCAACTCTGGCTCCCCTCACCCAGGCAAGGTATCCCTCTGCCACCAGCATACTTTCCTAGACATTAAAAGAGACTGCACATGGATTTCCAGGTCCCCTTGGGATTCAGGAAAGAAGGTCTCCATGTTCTGGAGATGGAAGAGAACTGATGCTCTGGTGACAGCCATAAATTTTCTCATCATGTCTCTTAATCCGTTAGTGTGTCTTTCCTCCCCAGCACACTCTAAGCTCCTGGAGGCCAAAAGCTAGCTTTACGTGTTTTGTATTTCTCTCAGGACCTAGCCCTGAGCTCAGTGTGCACTTAGAAGATTCTGGATTGTTTCCGTGGGCTTCACTGGATGAGCCACTGTTTTCCATCCCTCCATCTTCTCTCCCTTATCATTTAGCCATGATTTCAATCATATTAAAGTGGATTCTAAATCAATGTTGAGGATTCTCGATGGTTGATGTGTTTTCCTTGCTGAACAATCCACTCCATTTCCCTTGGAAGCTCACACTGAAACAGAGAATTAACAAGTTCAGGGAAGGAGAGAGTAAGAAGAGAGCAGGAAAGAGCTTAGGCTACGTGGCTATGGATTGGGAGCAAAAAATGCAACTTGCCTCTTAAGAATAAGATTCTGTGAGGGAAAAGCTGGCAATTCTAGTTTATGGTGGCAGCGAGGTGGCCAAGCTGCTTCTGGAGAATCAGGTCTTTCCAGCCTTCCTGTCTGCCATGTTTACTTAGCTCTTGTGTGGAAGTCAGTCTTGTATTGACAGTACATGGAAGTCTTTCTTCCTATCCGAGATGTCAACCTGTAAAACTGACTGATTGAAATAAATAACAATTTGCATCCAAGGCACCTTTATTCAAGGGTTCAAATCCCTTTTCAAGCATGATTGTGCCCAGTCTTCAGAAATAACAGGGTACTTTTCAATTATCTTCATTTGAAAGATGCCAAAACTGAGTTGGTAAAGTCAAATATTAAGTTCAACTGAATAGAATTGGAACTCGATTCCATCCTTTTTATATATATAATTATTATAATTATTATCATTCAATGGCATTTCAGATTCTGACACAGCTCACTGTGCAGAATTCAGGCAGCACCTGAAATGCAGCCAACGGTGAGGGAGACAATGTTTAATAAAAAATAATACTGAGACCACAGCACTCCCAGTTCTGAAAGCCTTAAAATAAATTCCAAATTTATTCATAATGGAAATAAATCACAGAATCCAAGGTACGAAATTATTTCCACAGCTACTCCAATAAACATCAGGAAAGGTCTTGCCAAATCCTGACTATTCAGCCTACTGGTATATAAAAGAGGAGTTTTTAAAAGACTAACCTTTATCTGTCCTCTTGAAAGGCTAATAAGCAGGTATTATCAGGTTCTAGATAGAACATGTTCAATTTCAAGTCTTCTAAAACCCTTCTGGTTGTATTTACCCACTTTCTCAATTAGAGGGTGTTTGAAGCCCTGAAAAACTTTCTCACTGCTGTCATTTTATAGTCAATGACATATATGTAGATATAGATACAGACACGTAAAAAGATATACAAGTAGAGATACATATATATATCTCATCTATCTCCCCCATTAAATTGTTAAACTGCTCACACATTCTAACTGCAGCTAGAATCTTCCTGTATGCATTAGTTTGCTGTGGCTGCCATAACAAATTGCCATAGACTGAGTGGCTTCAACAACAGAAATTTATTTTCCCAAAATTCTAGAGGCTGGAAGTCCAAGATCAAAGTGTCAGCAGGTTTGGTGTCTTCTGGCATCTCTCTCCTTGTCTTGTAGATGGCTGCCTTCTCTCTGTGTCTCACATGATCTTTCCTCTGTGCACATGCATGTCTGTGTCCTAATTTTTTTCTATTAAGGACACCAATTATACTGGATTAGAGTCCACCCATATGACCTCATTTTATCTTAATTACCTCCTTAAAGGCCCCATCTCCAAATCCACTCACATTCCGAGGGACTGCAGGTTAGGACTTCAACATATACATTTGTGGGAGGGGGTACAATTCAGCCCGTAACACTGTATGGCCCCGGGTAGATGACAACTATGGTTCCCTCAGGGAGAGGCCTCCATAAATGCCTGTTGATTGCGACTCAATATAAATATACAAGCTAATTCTGAACTGATGAAAATGTAATGGTGAGCTTGAGAAATCATCCCACATCCTTACCCTTCCAATTGAAAAACAAACAGGTCTCCTTCCTAATTCTGTGTAAGGACACACTAGGTCTGCAGTACTCAGGGAGCATTCCCTGGAGGTACCAGGCAATGATGAGGCTTTCAGAAGAGGCAAGACAGGAGGGCAAGGAGGCAAGAGAAAAGACACTTCTGTGATAAGGTAGAGTAGCAACTCCATGGCCTGCAGTAAAAGTGTAGATTGCTAGCTGTTTCCCCCAATTATTTAAAATTATCTAATTGGAGTGCTATTTGACATCAGAGATATATTATAAAGTTCAGATTGAAGTTCTAACTCTGTCTCTTATCAAGTGGGTGAACGTGAGCAAATTATAAAATCTCTCTAATTCTCATCTTCCTCATCTGTAACATAGATGGATAGCAGCTTTGTTGTGAGAATTACATATGCTGATTTACTCAAAGTGCACTGACATTAATTGAGCATTCAGTTAATGTCAGTTTCTTTCTCTTTCTTTCTTCTCTACCAAGGCACAGTTTCTCCATAAAAACATAGTCTAGATAGATCACTAAATGACCGCACTTCTCCGTCACACTATTTCTCAACTTTTAAAAATCCACATGCGCTCTTGATCATACGAAGTTTTACTTTCCCATACCCCTTGTTGAGATTTATAGCTTTGACCTCTAAGATGGATTAGAAATATTAAAAGGGCAAAAAATGCAAGAATATTCCCCAAATTTCTCTCTGCAAGCCACAGAGAGCACTGAAGACCAGTCTGCATGTCTGTGCATGTGTGAGTGTAGGGCTGTTTCAGAGTGGAATCTTCATAGTTGTTCTGAAGCTCCTTATCCCCCGCTGTAAGAATTAAATTATTCCCAGAAGTCACAGACAAGTCAAGTCAGCTGTTTTACTTCAAAGAACAAGATGCAACCTAAAGCCCAAAACGAAAAACCGGAGAAAAAATAGTTTGGGTGGCTAAGCAATCATTGAAGTTCTTGCCAGCGACCTAAGGGAGGCTCTCACCACCTGATTATTTTTCAAGTAGAAAAGCAAATGACACATGTATTTGTTTTGTGATTTATCAGTAAGCCAACTTGTTCGGTGCTTGCTAAGCCCCTGCACTTGACTACGTGGACCCAGCACTGGGAAGGGCAGGGAGGAAATGATAGAGGTATCTCTTTGCTTCTTTGCCTGGCTGCATCCTGGCAGGAACCCACCAGACTTGTTTAAATACATTACCCATTTGTTAGACAAAGGGATCCAAGCTGCTCCAGGTGCCTGTGGCATTGAACAGGGTTAAGCAATAACAGGAGAACATTTCCACAATTATCTTTTAGTCCGTGATAGAAATAAAGGAGCCAGCAAAGTCTGTATAGCTTCCCTCAAAAAAAGTCTCAGTGGGAGCCATGGGGAGACTCTGAAGGAACAAAAGAATATATTATGTGAAATAATTTATAATAAATGCAAAAAAAAATTCAAGATTTCTACAATCTACTTATAACTGCCTATTCTGGATTACCTTTTATGTATTCTGCATTTTTGTTTTTTTAACATAAGCTACATTCTTCTAAATTGGTTTGGTCCAATGGCAATCACATATACAAGTATACACATACACAGCCACATTCAAAGAGACTGAAAAAATATTTTTTAGTCATAAAATCTGGGCTACAGTAGTGATCAGACATCTAAGGATGACCTTGTAGGATTTGCTACTTTTCCCTTTCTGAAACCTACCATTTTGACACACATAGGTCATTCTCTGGCAATGAATTTAAAAAAAAAAAAAAAAAAGCAGAGCTCAGCAACTGCTTTATCAGAAGAACTCACAGGCAGTAATTTCTAACAAAGCTAATCCATCCTAGTATTTGGTAGCACAATACACCCAGACAGCCACACACAGGCATGAGCGTGCACACACACACGCGTGCACACACACGCGTGCACACACGCGCGCACACACGCGCGCGCGCCCTCCAGTTTTGCTCTATCAGCCTCTATTCCTTCCCACCTTGGCCCTGAGAGAAACAACTAAACAGTTTAACCCACGTTTACATTTTCTATATTCAGAACAACCCAATAGGAGCTGCAGTCTCACTTTCCATTCTGTTCTTGGAGACATCTTCTAGAAAGAAAATCCACCTGTATAGGGAAAGGGTAGAACAATGGCTAGAAATAGATAGAACTAAATGAACACTCTGCCTTTGACCTGAATTAAAGGCAACAAAAAGCAAAACTGGGAAATAGAGTGGCTTCCTCTCTTAGCCATTTCTGGCTGTCATCTCTCCATGTTAATTGCTAAGGATACAACATGAACAGGACAGACCCAGTCTCTGCTCTCATCGAATTTACAGAACAGTGGCAGAAACAGACAAGTCAAGAGGCAATTTCAGGACAATGTGATCATGGCTTATAAGGCCTTTTGTTATCTGACCCGTACTTAGCCATGATAAAGCTTTGGGGTGTCAGAGAAGTTCTTTAATCAGAGGGAGGGGGAGGGACGTGACTGGATCTGCTGTTCAGATCACCTGTTTAGTAAGAGCACTTCCGCTGCAGTAGAGATGAATTGAAGAGAAGTACCGCTAGGAGTGGGGGGAACGGGAGAGAGATGGCGGTGGCCTGTCTTATGGATGTGGCAGTGGCCATGGGGAGAAGTGGAGGGATTCAAGAGGTAAGAGGAAGCAGAATCCCCACCTTCCTTCCATCATGTGGATATGAACGATGCACTGGGGGGGAGGGGAGGAGTGAGACGTTTTGCCTAATGTTATTCAAATACCAATTATCATTTCATATTTTCTCTTAGAAAATCACCATCTCTAATTCATCTTCACTGATATTTTGGTAATTGAAAGAAATATGACATCTATCATTTATTCAAACCCAGAAAGGTCACATTGTTCTCCCGACCAATACAAACGGTCCGTTTTGAAACCTTCCCACGTGTATTCTCCACAGGACCCGCACGGCTACTATTTCACTCCTGGCACTTGTTCATCGTTCCACTTTCTCAAAGTGAATGAGTGAGCAAATGGCAATCAATGTTCCCAGTAAAAGTTTTAGGAGATAATTACAGTGATGGGAAGTGTAGTCATTACAATAGTCATGCTGGGTTTGTTGTGATGCTACTAATCACACCAAGTTTTCTGATTCATGTAAATTGCAGGTACCTTTACTCCTGTAGGAATTGCCATTAATAGATAATATCATTATGCTAATAGCTGCTTAAAGCATAATTGAAGAATTTCAAGTGATCTAAGCCAGATATTTTAAAACACTATAATAACCTAACAGATTTGAGCCAAAAAATAAATCTTAACACATTTAAGGAAAATACTTTTTAAAAGAGACACCTGCAATTTACCCATTAAAAGAAAACAAAACAAAACAGGTATACTACTTGGGACTGAGCAATTAAAGGTATGCATGTTTTTTAAATTGCTCAACAGAAATTTCAAAATGTTCTTCTGAGTTCTGATTTACTGTTCATCCATGAATGTTTATACATATGTGCCATAATTTTAGAATATGCATATGTATGCCACCATTTATCCACTCATTCAGCAAATATTTACTAAGCATCTACCCTGTGCCCAACACTGTGCTAGGCCCTGAGTACCCAAGAAAAGAATAGAACATGCTCACAGGTTAGATGGAGCAACATAAATTCAGATAGTATGATACAGAAATATGTGCCAAATAGAGATAAATACAAGACACTATAGTGATATAAAGGAAGGATGTCTTCAGCTCAATTGCAGAGGGCTTCCTAGAGCAGGTGATTCTTAAGGTGAATCTTAGCAATAAAGTCAAAAACATGGCAGACAAAACCAAACAGCAGAAGGATAATCCAGGCACAGAAGAGAAGACCATACAAGGTTACAAGGGCATGCTATAACCTGGAAGCTGCAAGGCTAGAGCACAAAGCCCATTTGCATAGGGTTGAGAGAAGATTACAGAGGGCTTGGTATGCCACAGTAAGGTCGATAAAGCAGGAAAGAAGCACAGATACTTTGTCTTTGGCTTGTTCTTCAGGAAAAGAGAATCTATATGCTAGGACACCATTTTTATATTTAGTCTATTACAGTCAATGGTGTAGTGACCATGTTGTCCAAATCATGACATGAGGAAACTATTGAAAAACAAGACTCTCCTTCAAAATTCAGAAAATACTCTCTGTTATGGACTGAACATTTGTATCCCCCCAAAATTCATATGGGTGAAACCATAACCCCCAATGTGATGTATTAGGAGGTGGGGCCTTTGGGAGGTAATTAGGTTTAGATGAAATCATGAGGGTGAAGCTCCCATAAAGGGATTAATGCCCTTATAAAAAGAGGAAGAGACCAGAGCTCTCTCTTTTTACCATGTGAGGACACAGTAAGAAGGCAGCCATCTGCAAGCCAGAAAGAGAGCCCTCACCAGGAGTCAAATCAGCCAGCACCTTGATTTTGGACTTCTCAGCCTCCAGAACTGTAAGCACTAAATTTCTGTTGTATAAGCCACCCAGTCTATGGTATTTTGTTATTGCACCTCAAGCTGACTAAGACTCTCCCCTTACCCCCACCCCCTGATCTTGCTAACTCAGACTCATCCCTTAGACTTTGGCTTAAGCATTGCCTCCTTGAGAAGTCTTCCTTGACCACTCCACATCCATGCTCAGCCATGTTGGGAGTAGGTTGTGACCTGCATGGGGTCAGTTACAGGCCACTGAAAAGCACCTTTCCTTTTCTTTCACTCTTCATACACTCAAATGCAAACACACACAAACACTATTGAAAAGTCAGTGTTATCTCAGAGATTCAGTTAATTATCTGGTAGCTCATTTAATTGGAAATAGTTTATCTAATTAACTCTAGCTTCAGAGTCATAACATAAAATCGGGGCTCTAAGAAACTCTATTTGACTGGGAGTGGTGGGACAGGGCAGCAAGAGAGAAAGGGAGGCTCAGTGGGAGAGGCAAAGGGAGCCCAGCAATGGGGGACCCTGCAGAGCAAGGCAATAAGAACCACTGAGAACTGTGTAGTATATCTGATGGCACAGAGCATCAAGTTCTGCATATAGAAAATTCCAGAGATAGCTGAGGGCCTGACAAAATAAGTGCCACGGAAGAATTTCCTGTTTGAATCCAATCTGTTCAGCTCCATCAGGAAGTTGCAACCTGCTTTAGTATCATCCCATTTCTGCCACCTACGTTGCCCTCCAAGTCCTTGGAAGCATTCCTACCCTTGCTGAAGTCTGCAGCCTTCCCACAGGGTAGTTTTCAAATACCTGAAGCCCCACTCAGAAGGCAAAACATGGTCATACATATTTAGGGATTTTAATCTTTCCACATAAATCACTCCCTCTGGCTTCTTAATCATGTGTGACAACTTGCAGTGACTGCATCTCGTGCTCTGATTTCCCTGAAAGGTCTTGCAAGCTAAGCAGGGTTAAGCTGAGTCAGTAACTTAGATGGAAGGCGCAAGAACCACACAGGAAACACACAGAGTGAGTCAACACATAGCACGTGTCTCTCTGAGCCTTCACTTATCACTTCCACAGTGGGGCTCCCGGGTGGGTCTAGGAGCATGTTGTTTTCTGAATGAGGGGGCCAGGTCACAAGCATCACAGCATGATCTCCTCACCTGGGGAAACTGAGGGTTAGACTGGGGATCCCAAAGGGCCCTTTCAGCTTTAGTATACTCTGCACTTGTGCTCCCAATTTCCTTTAAGAGGTAGGTTGCCCTAATCGGAGTTACATCAGACCAATCAAGTTGGGATCGAAGGAGGACTTTGAATCAAGTTGGGATCGTAGGAGACTTCCTCAAACGAGAAAGTCTTCTCTATGTTATCAACATTCCAGGGCCACAGCTGCTGGAATTAGGCAATGTTTCAGCTTTTTATTATTCCGAATTTAACGCTACTATAGACTTGCTCTTCCTTATCTATTGAACAGGGTTTCTTGGTGATGATCTCTGCTTCCTTTGACTCTGATTGTGATGTTAAGATCCACATAATTCTGCATATTTTCTTGATCTGCTGATACAAGACAATAGAGAGGAACCCAAGAGCCAATTTTTGTAATAATAAGTAACATTCACCTGAGTATTCAGTCATAACAGGCACTCTTCTAAGCACTTTCCTCAAAGGAAATCATTTTAAACTTCACAACAACCCTGCAAGGTAGATGAGAAACTGAGGCACAGAGAGATTAAGATAATTGTCCAAGGTCACATAGACAGCAAGAGGTGACACTGGGACTTGAACCCAGGTTGTCTGATTCCAGAGCCCCTCTCCTGTTTTACCTAGAACCTCTGGTATTTCCGAGGCTTCTGCCTTTTAAAGGAAATTGAAAGCATAACAAGAACTTACAAGGAAATGATTTTTTAAAACTTTTAAAAAAAAAAAAGACCATGAAAGATAAAAGGCACTTGCTCTTCCTGGAAACCTGGAAGGAATACAGGGCAGAGAGGATGTTAGGTGGGGTAAAGACAATATATATTTACCAGCTCCAGTCTAGCCACCCACTTCAAGATGTGGGGAAGACAGTTGGTGGTTAATACCAGATGACACTGGGCAGGGAGTTGTTGGGTCCGAATGGCCCAGGATTCCTCTTTCCCTCCTGTCCCCCCTGGAAGGAGACGAGGGAAGAGAGCCGTGAAGAGAGGTGAGCACACCGCCGGCCCCAAACCAGCCCGGTTAAAGGACACTCAGATGCAGCGGGGGTTCTGTCGAGCAGTTCCATTTATTATCACACAAGCACTTGCTTTTAAAGGCAAATGGGGAAGGGAGGTTTTTTACATAATCTTACCAGCCTAAAGGTCAAGAGAGCATGCATCCTGTCTCAATGCCTAGCTATTGCAACTCGAGCGCAGAAGCGCGTATTTGGCCAATAAGGGCTAAGGCAAGGTTCCCGCAGACACCCCCACCCTACTTCCTCCTGGCGCAGTCTTTGGCTGCCACATTAATATGCCCTTGTGGGCCCATAATGGTGCCGTTTGTAATGTCACTTAAGGTGGCCGTTAGTTTTTAAAGCCCGACAGGGAGTCACACGGTCAACTACAGAGTGGTGGAAGTGATGATCATGAGCAAGAGCTGGTTGGGAGAGGAAGTGAAGAAAGTTGGCACTGAAGGAAAGAATGATCGAGGCCCTGGGTGTCCCTCAGCATGGATTATCTCACTTTATCCTTCCAACCATATTAGACCACAATCATTTTCATTGGAGTCTCAGGGAAGTTAAGTAAATTGCCTAAGACCACACAGCAGGCAAGTGGCAGCATTTAATAAACGGGCACGTGGTGAGGCAGCCTGATACAGAGGCTGAGCTCCTGGTCTAGACAACACTGTCCTCATGTCTTCCCGGAAGGATCAGCAGAGAGGAGACAAATTTCACATACAAGAAACACAAGAAGTAACTGGAGAAGCTGAGCAGTTGGTGGGCACAATCGTAGAATTAGTCTTAAAAAGAAAGGGCGTTTTTCTTCCCTTGAGATAAGAGGGAAAGGGTGAAGATGGAGTGCAGACACAAGGACATTCTAGCAAGGAAAGAGAAGCTAGCTTATCTTAGATGGGTCTCATACTCTCAGCGAATTAGAGCAAAAGTTATCTGCAAGGTCTCTAATCTTAGGGATTGGGTTGGAGATAGAGTTTAAGACCTTGGCATGTCTGACATAGCTGTTGTCTTGGACTCTTCTAAAAATGAATGCAAGCATTGCCTAGCAGCTCTGGGGGCCCTTTCTGAGTTTACACTGTCTTTATAGTGAAACCATTTGCCCGGATTTTGTGATTTTCTCAGCAATGGCTAGAAGTACGGGAGTAAGAACAAAGAATGTGACTGGGGTCCTTACTCGGAGTTGGAGATTGCTTGCAAACCCATGGATGTCTCAGAGTGTTTAAATTATCCACTTTCTTCTAAAAAGGAGAAGCTTGAGGGCTGATAATCCACACAGTGAAAGGCCAAGGCACAGTGAACACGAGAGCAGCCTGGTGGTGAACAGTGTGGCCACTGGCACCAAGCTGCTTGGGTTCAGCTCACAGTGGTCCCTCTTGCTAGCTGGGGAGCTTGGACAAGTTACTTAACCTCTCTATGCCTCAGTTTGTTATCTGTGAAAGAGTATTACTTGAACTTACCTTATAAGGTTCTTGTTAAGAATTAAATAAAACATATAAAGCACTTAGCACAGTGTCTGAGACATCATAAGGGGTCAATAAATGTTAACTTTTATTATGGCTCAAGCAAGGACTTCACTGATACTTCTCATTGCTCAATGTCTACACTGATTAGCACTCACTACTAGAAGCATGGCATCTCATGCATATACATGTATGTACTAAACCACACGAGCAGCTAGAATTTCCCAGCCATCAGCAGTGGCTTTAAATTGCCAAGCTGTGGTGACTAGTTCTTGCTTTCAGATATAAGCAAAGTAGTGGCATAATGGACTATGCGTTTGCTCCAAGGGAAAGTAGCCAACTTTCTTATTTAATGCCAATAAGACCTTGACCTTTCCTGATTTCTATGTCAGCCTTTCTCTCATAAAGCAAACCCAGACCACAAGTCTAGCCAGAGAGTCGATATTAAATTAAACCTAGAATTTTAAAGCATTACCCAGGTCTTTCTCGACAATTATGATCCTTTTTAAACATTAGATTTTCTGTATGGGCCCCCAAAGAGTTGCAGAAAGGAACTAGTATTGTTAATCCTTCTTTCAAATCTCTATAGTCTATTCGGCATCATTTCTTTTTATATTCTCCCAGGTGTAAATAATACTTGTTGCCTGGGATTGGGTTCTTATTCTGCATAACAAAGAGATTTGCTTGAAAATGTGTCTAGAATACAAATGCCTTATGTACTTAGATGTGTTAAATAGCTACATTCTTCACTTCCTAAGAACTTCCTTTCCATGAAGGAAATGTTCTTTCTGTTTTTGGGGAATTATAAATCGTAAAATTCAGAAGCCTAATGACTAACAACATCAATGGCATTTCTTTCTCTAAATGTTTATATTAACTTGTGTTCTGTTTTAGGTCCTGCCTCTAATGGTTGCACATTACTCTCTTCCTCCTCCTATGGGCAGGGATATTTTTGTTTCTCCCGTAGGACCTAACAAGCTCACAAAAGTAGAGCAGTGACCGGACAAAAACTTCTTTATTAACTGATTGACCGAAAATATTTTTTGTTTAATTGATTCATGTAGACCAGGGAACCAGGCAGGTAATTGAATAGTTGAAGCAGGTTGGATATAAGACAATATGGAGTAGTGGGGACTGCGGTTCTATAAAAATGCATGTTCCATCTAAGGAGGTAACAAACTCAGATCCCGCTCACCGTACCACATAGTAGTATAGGCCCTGTGTTGCTTGATGTTCCAACTTTCAGACAGAAGATAGATTTTAAATGTAAAATCTTCCAGCTTTTACACGCTGACAACCAATTTTAAAAATTACAATTTTAAAATAATGCAGGCCCAGTATAACCGATTTGTGGAACAGGTTCAGCCCAGGACCAACAGTTTGCAATATCTTAGAGGAACCTTCCTGAGAAACTGTGATGAGTATTTCAAACCGTCCTTTATCTCTTACACCAAACTCACCTTCAAGGAGTTTGTTGACCGCAGCCTGCAGTCCTATTTGGTGTTGCCAATCACAGCTGGGCTGGATCTCATAGTAAGACTCATCGCTGACTCAGTAGAAAATGACACAAATCACACACTCACACAGCCCACTGAGCCCTTTGATGATGTCATACAAAACTGGAATGATAATAATTTGTAGAAATGATGTCCAGGTTAAACGTCATGACAAACCTTTTTAAAGACCTGGATGATTTCATGATTCTATCATAGCCTCAGCAAAGCTACCTAAAGAAATGACATGGATCATCAAGTGTCATGCTTCAGATGTCGGTTGATTGTCTGCAACGGGAAAGGCAGGAAGGGTCAGAAGGAATGTTCTATTCTCCCATCCCCATCAGCTCCAAACTAGCTGGTATGAAGCAAGGATTCTTGCTTTCCTATGAAGCAGCAAAATCATTTCCCTGGTAAAGGAAGAATATTTAACCAGGTAATAGGTTTGTATTCTTATCATAACTTATAAATTTTCCTTTGGTATAAAACTCTGTCCCCATTCACCCCTTGGAGCCTAGGTAAAGCTCAGTACTTTTTCTAAAATGAAACACTACTGATATTCCCTGAAAATGGATCTCATGTCATAGCAACCTTTCTATCCCCAGAACGTGGCACAATACTGTCAGAGAATAAAGACTCGACTGTTTAATGAATGAATTAATGATGGAATAATTGACTCAATCCATGCTCAAATGGTCTTGCTTTATAGTCATACTGGAGGAAGGTGAGCAAAAAGAAAGGAGGACAAAGATCAGCATCTTTAAATGCAACACGCAGTGCTTTTTTTTTTGTTAAGATACTTTAGAGAATTGCATGGTAATTTATCTAATCCACCCTGTCAGAAAGAATCTGAAGACACTGTTTCTGCCTCCCTGCTAAGCCTTAGCACGTGCTGATTTGAGGAGGCTCCAGAAGTGAAGCTGGACAATTAACTGCACTATTAAACAAACACTTTATGTTCCCTCGAAAACCTTTAACGAGCGCTTCGGCGTCAGAGGGAAAAAAGGTGCTGAGGCATCAAAACCATGAAAGAGACATTAAATTTCTTTCTGCCTGCAGCCCTGTGGCAGCAGTATCTGCTTCTTGTCCCTGCAAAGTTCATAGTCTTTAACATGACACTGAGCTTGACAGAGAAATTGCAGGTATTTGACTATGTATCTGCATTGCAACAGATGTCAGCATCACGTTTAGAAGGAAATTGAATTACAGATGGAAGGAGCTTGGGAGTTGAGAGCATCTGTTACATGAATCTGGGTTTGAGAAAATGCATTTGAAAAATAAGTCTCCTCAACTTCCGAATGAACTAAAATTGCTCATGATTCTCACTGCATTCCTCTCTTCTTGTGTGTGTGTCTCTCTCTCCTCCTCATCCTCACTCCCTCTCTCCCTCTCTGCCTTTTAGAAGGAGTGAAAGGAGGCTGAATTTTTTTCCACACTATCAAGGTGAAGAATAGCAGTAAAAAAACATTTCAGAGAACAATGTGTTGTCCTAATCAGTCGTGGAGCAATAATTAACATGCTAGAATAGTCTAAAGCTTATTTTAAAATAATCCTAATATCCTTGACCTAAGAAAAAGCACCTTGTAGTCTGGGTGACCTATTATGCTTGGTCAGCATCAAACACCTGGAACGTGCATGTGACCTTTTGTGTTGTCACTGTCCATTTTGTTTTAGTTAATGTGAGAAAGGACCACTCAATCCAGGTAATTCTCATTTCATTCAACAAAGAAGTTACTGTTTGAGCCAAGAATTCTCAAAGGATAGTTTATGGCTTTAAATAAAATCATTCCTGATAAATATGATCCTTAAATGCCACCCAGGACACAGCTCTTCCCAATCATGTTCCAATGCTGGCTCAGCTCACACCTGACAGAACCAGTTATGGTTACGTGGACTGCAGGCTGCAAAGGAAAAGATGGAAAGCACACACTCATTACACACAGGTCCAAACACCAGCTGCCAGGCTCATATGCCCTTCAGTTATCTGCAGTCACATCTCCAATTGTGAGAGACGGATGATGAATAGATTCAAATTGGTGGGACATGATCATTTGTGACCTCTTCGTATCAGCCTGGAGACCAGCTCATGCCTGGACCAGGATGACTGTGCCTAAGTACCCTTAAGCTGTGATAGGACTTTTGTCCAGCCCGCCACAGGCCCCACCACCACCACCAGAGCTTCAATTAACCCCTCGATGTCTCTAAAACCTAGTTGAGAGCCAAAGTCCTTCCATGTTGCCTTCAGCACAGTTCTCACACCAATTGGTGCCTCAAAGTGGGCGAAGGGAGATGGGAGGAAAGCAGAAGACTTTACCCCAAAACAGAAAGCAATTAAGCAAGAATAAATTCTATATCAAGGTGGGAGGAGAGCTGCAAGATTAGGGGTGGCTGTTTAAATATGGCTGTGCAAAGAGCTTTTTAAATGACCTAATGGAGATCACTGGAAGCTAGAGCTAGGATCAATTACCCATAAAAATAAAATTTATACCTCCTTTTACAGGACTTTTGGAGAGCCTTCACCATTATTCCCTGCCCCTGGACGAGTGACTCTATCTTGGGAGAACAGCCCCCCTGTGTGAAGAAGTGGGGAATCAGGACTCCAGTGGGAGTGTTGTGTGCCATTGTACCACCACCTTCACTCTAATCATGATGAATGTGATGGTGGTGGCACATCTGGCTAAAGTCAGGAGTGTGAAGCAGCCACATCTGGAGGCTGGCATTATTTCATCTCTAATTTAATAGCTGACTTCCCAGTTCTGAAGCTGACAAAGGACTTGAGCATAGAAAAATGAAAGGATGATCACTAAACTTTGTTGGCTTCCAAGCACTTGCTCTTGCCTCAGGGAAATTTATATCCTATTCCATTGAAGACACTGCTCAAGTGACAGTCATAACTCAATAATAGTGCTCACAAGATTTTCCAAAGATTGACATTCTTACTGATATTCCTTTAACCTGTGGCATGGGTCAAGCCCGTACTGTGGAAATTTTCCCTTTATGCCATTAGCTCAAGGTCATCGGTTGATCAAGGAAAGAAATACCTATTCCTGTTATTCACATTTCCCAATTCATTTTTATTTTCTTTGTCTTCATTAACCTTATCGATCCTTCACATCTCTGCACCATTTCAAGATCACCATTTTAAAAAATTTTGTTTATTTAGTTTTTTATTTAAATTAGGACATCCTTGAAAAGCCTTCGTTAAAGTTTTTCTTACAGCTGCTGCAATTTAGAATACCTTTCTCTTTACCATCTCTTTTTTAAATAACATTTTCTCTTAGGCATGTCTTTATCTTTTTCACATGTAAACTCCTCATTTTAGGCTCCTTGTTCTCAGTGTTTGCAATTTAACTTCATAATATTTGCACAAAGCTTGATTCGCCAAAGAAATTCACTGTAAGACTCAGTGCTTTTATTTATTTATCTTTGAAATAGAATTCTTTATAGGGATCTAATGTGATTTTATTAAAATATCAAACTTTGAAAATATAAAGTAAAATACCATGTAACTGCGCCCTCTACAATGATCTTAAATAAATGAATTTAGCACATACTTCCATGGACTATACCAAGGGTAGTTATCCAACTACAGAAGTGGCTGAAAAAATGAAAACATGACCTGACAACCTGAAGCTCCCACGACATTTTAATTGCCTTGGAAACATCTAATGAGCTCCTACCATGTGCAAAGCTTGAGGCAAGTGGTGAAAGGGGTCAAAAAGGAACTTGCAGCGACAATCCTTGCCTGCGTAGTGGCTGATGTCTAGGAGAAAACAGCAGACTCATAGATACACTATCCTGTAGTAGAACCAAGGCCAGAGGGAATTAGCAGAAGGTTAAGTGCGGGCCAAGCTCTAGATTCTAAAGCACAATATGAGTGCCTGGTGGTGTTTGCTCTCAGTGCTGTCCTAAGAATCCGTACCTGTGCGAGCCTCCGACCTAGCTCTGCAGCTGGGAAAGATACCCTTTATGGTTGGAGACCATCCACCACAATGTACTGTCATTTCTATCCGAGGAAATGCAGGTGAACGCACTCCTGCTGGCCACCTCCGCACAGTAAGGGGGTGGGGGAGCCCCGAAAAGGGCTTCTCAGTGCTGGTTTTCCATGTGGAGCAGCCAGAGAGCGACTGAGCCGTCTGCCAGGTTGTGCGAGGGGGTAGCGGGAGGACGGTCCAGGCCGCGCTCGCGTCTCATCACAGTCCGTGGACCTGGAGCCGGGGCTGCGGAGCTCGGAAACCGATGCGACACTTGCACGGCCGCTCGCTCCACGCAGAGAAGCCCCGGGTCCGCTCTGGTCCCTCTTCAAACACACCGACCCCTCCCGCTGCATTTCCAACAATCCACTTCCGACTACCATTTTATGACTTTACAACACAGTTTTTCCTCGAATTTTATGGCGTTTCATTAAAGCCGCCAGAAGGTGATACTGCCCCTTTTCCAGGAGTGAAATAAATTCAAGTTTTATCGCTTCTGGAAATGCCCGAGCAGCTGTCAGGACATTTGATAGATTTTCTCAATTACAGGACTTGTGGAGCATTTTATACTTACATCTGCACCGAAGCACAATATAGTAGATGCTCGTCTTGCCTCCCTCTCTTTTATCTCGTGCATCTTTTTCCTTTTAATGACCAATTTGTTGCTTTTCCCCTTTTATTTCTCTTTACTTCTTTCTTCTGTATTTTGTTTCTCCCTTTGCTGCTTGGTTTAAAGAATGATGAATTCTTTGTAGAACAGAAAGAAAGAAAGAAAGAAAAAAACCTAACAAGATCTATAAAAGAAGAAAGAAGTAGATTAAAAATTAAAAGCAAATCAATTTTTCCATGGGGAATTTACTGTTAACGTAAGGTACACTTTGCACATGCAGTATTTATTAACGTGACGTGACATATGTTGAGTTTTTTCCTAATGGGATAGAGGCTTTGGATTGTGTGACTTTTTACACTAATAAGGCTGTTCATTGGTGTTTTTCTTCATTATCAGAATAGAGAATATCAGCTTTCAATGACAACTTCGTGGATTATTCAAAACTGCAGAACCGTGGCCCAATGGCTGCTAAATAGATAAAACAGGCTAATGTGTAACATACACATACCAGTAGAATTATGCAGACAGACTGTGGTTATGGCAGATAACATTTACTTCATTGGCTTTAAATGTATCATCTTGTGAACAGAGCGGAAACCTTAGAAAGCAAATAAGTAATCAAAATATCTTGGTTTTCATAAAAATGCTTTTCACTTAAATAACATTTTCAAACTTTGTAGTACTTTCTCATACATTACCAAGTATAACCTCCCTAGCAACACTGGAGGGTGGTCAGACGAGTATTATTATCCCCACATTAGAGGTGAGAAAACTGAGGCTTACAAAGGACCAGTGTTTTGCCCAAGGCCAAAAGCAAAGTCTTAGCTCCAATCCAGTTCTTCTAACTCCAATTCCAGTGTTCCTTTATTGTTGATACCCTACCGTACCTGACGCTCTCAAAAACAAACAGTTAATTCCTCAATTTCTTTATGGAACACCCTAATATTACAAAGACTTATGACTTTAAAGTCTTCAAAATGTGCCTACACCAGTCCCTTAAATTTCTCCTAAGTTATTCATTATTCCATAACCTGTTTAATTTTTTATAGCCCAAATCACACTCTGAAATTATATTTCTTGTGTACTTACTAACCTACCTATTATTTGTTTCAGTTATCTAAAAATGCTGTGTAACAAACCACCCCAAAGCTTAGTGGTATAAAAAAACAACAATTTATTATCTCTGACAAGTGTGTGGATTGAGTGGGCTCAGTAAGATGGTTTTTCTGCCCCATATGCTGTAGCTGAGGCCACCCACACGGTTGCATTGATCTGGGAGCTTGGTTGAGGCTGAAATATCCAAGATGAACTCTCATCTTCCAGGTACTTCTTCCACGTGGTCTTTCAACTTTCAGCCATCAAGTCTAAGCTTTTTTTTTTTTTTTTTTTGCCACACAGCAGGTGGCTTCCAAAAAGGAGCATCCCAAGAGCTAAAGCCCCAATGAATGTGCACGTTTCAAGCTTCTGCTTGCTTCACCCCTGCTAATGTCTCATTGGCTAAAGCAGGTTACATGGACAAATCCATAATCAATGTAGAAGATGACCACCCAAGGGTGTGATGTCATGTGGCATGAATCATTAGGGGCCAACAATATAACAGTATACCCCAATATTTAGAGAGGAAACCACTAGAATGTCTACTCTATGAGCAGAAACTTTGTCTTGTTTACTGCTGTAACTCTAACACTAGAAGTTCCTGGCAAATAATAGAAGCTCAATAAATATTTCTTAAATAAATGAATGAGACACAACCCTATGTTTAGGACAGAATTTATTAACTTCATTGCATTTCATTAAAATAAACTTTTAGTAAAGTCTAACCCATCTTGCCCCCTCCCAGTCATTACCCCTCTTAAAAGGGTAATGATCTCCAACACTAGGAATTAGTTCTGCCTATTTCTGAAATTCTATATAAATGGAATCATACAGTAAATACTCTTTATGTCTGAATTCTTTTGTCATCATTATGTCCATGAGATTAATCTGTGTTGCTGTGTGAAGCTACAGTTTCTCATTCTTGTTGTTGTATAATATTCCGTAAGATGAATACACCATCATGTATTCATCCATCCTACTGTTGATGGATATTTGAGTTGTTTCCAAATCAGTACCATTATAAACAGTGTTGTTATGAACATTTACATTCATGATTCTGGATGAAAGTATTCTTGGGTATATCACCTATAAGTGAAATGGTTGAATCAGGATAAGCATATACTCAGCTTTAGAAGATACTCCCAAATAGTTTAGCAGAGTAGTTGTAACATACACTCTACCAGCAACATTTTGGGTGTTCGAGTGACTCCTCAGCCTCATCAACACTAAAAATTTTCTTTTTCCTTTCAGCTTCTGAGGGTGGCTAGAGATATCACATTGTACTTTTAATTTGCTTATCCACAATAAAAAGTGGTTTATTAGTTGGCTATGGCTGCTATAACAAGTGTGTTTAAGCTACACACTTGGTGACTTAAAACAATATGAATTTATTCTCTAAAAGTGCTGGAGGCTAGAAATCCAAAAACAAGGTGTCAACAAGGCTACACTCCCTCTGGAGGCTCTAGGGGAAAATCCATTCCTTGACTCTTCCAGCTTCTGGTGGCTGTTGGCATTCCTTGGCTTGTGCCTACATCATTCCAATCTCTGCCTCTGTCTTCATGTCACCTTTTCTATGTGTGTTTATGTCAAAACTCCTTCTGTTTCTCTCTTATTAGGACACATATAATTGTGCAGTTCTTAATCTAACTGAAGTTTCTCACTCTGTTCATTAAAATATTCTCTCCTTAATTCTAGCCCATGTTATTATCTTTTGATAAAAAAGAAAGCGTTTTCTATATTTGAAAAACCTGGAGGGCATTTCTCTGGGCATATGATATATTTGAGATAATATTATAAGCAATAGACTGTAGTATATAGTAGAAAGCACCCTGGACTTGGAGACTTTGATATTTAACAGCTGGGTGTTTTGAGCAAGTCACTTAACTTCTCTGAACCTCTGTTTTTCTAAAAATTATTATTATTAAAGACTTAAAATACTTCATAGAGTTGTTAAGAATTAAGTGGGG
Source organism: Cynocephalus volans (assembly GCF_027409185.1). NCBI lineage: Eukaryota > Metazoa > Chordata > Mammalia > Dermoptera > Cynocephalidae > Cynocephalus > Cynocephalus volans. The sequence continues at coordinate 272,267,818 of NC_084460.1, forward strand.
TAATTACATGAGTGTGCTTGCCACATGAATGTAAAGAGTTTAGGTATTGGGGAGACCTGGATGTTACTTCCAGTGCCTCCACTTTCTTACTGGTTCCGTGACTTTGGGTAATTTACTTACCATCTCTGAACCTTATTTTCCTTATTGATAAAATCAAGACGATAATAGCTAAGTTTGGGGGCTGCTGTAAAGATATGTCTTTTAAGCCAGCATAGTTCCTGGCTTATGGTTGAAAGCAATTGTTATTACTAAGCAGTATTAATAACAGTAAAATACTGGGTAAAGGTAAGATTTATTATCACTCCAAAATACTGATATGACAGTGTGATGCCAATATCTCATCAGTTTAAAACAGCCAATTACACTACCAACAGGAGAAAAGGAAGGTATACGATGCTCAACTCAGCAAGAAGGGGCCTGGTTGCAGGCAGTGGGGAGGAAGTATAAATTTTTGATTTAAAGTGAGTTTCCTAGATAAAATTCAGCTTCTAATATGTCTATTTTTAAAACCCAAATACCCTGTCTCTTTTACTATCCCTTAATATTATCTAATATTTAGTAAATGCTGGCTACATGGGTATATGACTCCTCTCTACAACTTGCTATGGAAAGATGGACAAACACATTCATTTTCATTGTTCTGTAGTAAACTATCTTTAAGTCACATTCTATTCACTTGAATTTTACAATTTTGGCAGCACATTATCTGATATAAGAGATTTGTCATGTAAATAAATAATGTAAACATAATTTTATGAGAGGTGCTTAAGAAAACTCATTGCACTTTTTAAAAATGTTACATGTCTCTGTCTCTAGTTTTATCAGGTTGCACTGGGACTGCCTCTCTATGTGTCTCCTTTCCTAAACAGAGCCCTTGTCCATAAAGAGCTCAGGACTTACTTATTTTTTGTATTTCCAGTGCCTAGTGCAGGGCCTGGCACATAGTATGCAGTCATTCAATAAATATTTACCAAAGCCTTGCTGTTTCAAAGAACTGTACTCTGAGCACTTCTGAATCCATTTACTTAAAAGCAATTAGTGTGCATATCAAAAATTATTCTTTTTTATTTTTTTAAAGCAACTTTATTAGGAACATTTTTGCTGACTTTCTTCTAGTTATATGTTTCTGTAAGTTACTAAATTTCACACCTGCTCTTCTTTATAAAATATGGTATAATTTATATTTTTCACTAATTCAGTCCTTTCCACAAATCAGCCTGAACTAGTGAAGCTTCACTGTGCTAAGCCAGTATTTGTGTTTTCAATTTTGGTTTTAAATATGCCTATACTTAGATCCAGACTTCTCACACCAGATAAATTTACCACTGGATTGGTCATCATAATCCAAGAAAGCTTATGAGTTGGAAGTAAATTTAAATAAACCATTGGGTACATTTCCTTTAAAACTAATGTTACCACTTATTTTGAGTGGAGGGTTCACAGATGTTTTTAGAATTTTTTTTTTAGTTCCTGCACATTGTCTAATTTTTCAAAATTAAAAAAGGAGGAAGAAACTTTAGGAAGCTGCCTTGAAGGGTGTTGAGTGAGAAATTGTTCTGGACCCCACAATTACAATGAGCAGGCAGTAGGCAGAAAAACCAAGGGCAAGAAGGTCAAATGTACAGGAAGGAAGTCAGTGAAAGATGGGGATGAGAGGACTAGCACCATAAAGGCCAGCACTGAATTTGTCTTTTAACTACTTGTCATAATGGGTTGGTGGTATTTTTTATTTGGTGATCAGTTTTTTTGTTTTTTTAGTTTTAGGGTTTGTTTTTATTTTAATCGCTGGTTGATTTTTATGTCTGTGAAATACTCAGAAATTACCCCCAATCACAGTCTCAAATACACTCTCTTAAAAAGGATAGAAATGTTCATAGATGATGAACTATATTTCAAGCTAGAATCCAATTCTTCCATAATCTTATCTGTATGTGTGTCTCATAAACTTCTCTGACAATGGTTTCAAAATTGCTTAAGGTGTTGGGGGGTAAAAAGAGTGATAGATAAATATAGATAGATAGAGATATTTCTGTAATACCCAGGGCAACAACAAGCAAATAGAGAGAGAAAAAAATCCTTCCTGATGGTAATTAGCTTTATTCTGCACACGAGATTGTATTACCCTTGTCTTGTCAGGCAAAGGTTGCCCTTATTCTTAAATTTTATCCTGCCCACAGACTAATCTAACTACAGTAAATAATTTTCTCAATTCACAATTCTGCTTTCTCCAACATGCTCATTATTTCCTATATTTTTGCAATAAGCACTACAAAATTACATGTTTCATTACCAATTCAACATCTCTCTAAATGATGCAATTTAAGTCAATTCCTCACCCAGCCTGCATCAAAAATGCTATATCTCCCTCAGTCTTCCACACCATAAAACCTCTACTCAATAAAGAGTAGTTAATTTTTGATCAGGGAATGTGGGTTGTAGTATTTTTATAACCCTGGCAATATTACAGAAACAGAGAAGCAATATTTTATTTGTCAGTGTGGGGAGGAAGAAAGAGCATCAGATTGAGAGCTAGAAGATCTAGAGACCTGTTAACTATGTGACCTTGGGCAAGTCCCTTTCTCTTTCTGAGCTTGAGGTTCACCATCTGCAAAAATATCACCCATCTTTCAAGGGTTTTGGGGGGCTTCAATAAAAGAAGTAAAAATATTCATAATTTGTAAAGAGTTACATAAACTTGGAATATTATTATTTAAAATAACATATAAAATTTAAAAGGTCCAGCTTCTATTCCATGGGCATGGGGCTATACGTTCCTGAAAGAAACACCCAAATTGAACTACAGCATGTGCTCCATATTCACTGTTTCTTCCCAAGTAAATCCTCCTACTATATCCCTGTGTCCTCTGTGGGTTTTTTGTTTGTTTGTTTGTTTTCATTTTTGTTTTTGCTATCTGAGTTATTGATTTTCACTTTTCCTCAATAAGGAGAAGTGAAAATTTTCATAGGCAGAAATCCATCTCCATGCATGCTATCATTCCATCATTTCGCTGCACTGAGGGAGATGCCTACAGAACCTTAAACCTTTTTTTAAAGACCTCAGTGATATATGAACATTCACTTCCAAGTGCTCCCACTAGAGTCATTCTAATCCGGGGAGCTCCAGGGACTGTTTGAATGTGGTCTATATGAAGTCGTTTCTCAGGCACTTCTTCTCAATGTCATGTAGCCAACAGGCTGAATCAACCACATGCAGTAATGAAAACATCCTGTATTTATAGGAGTATTTCTCCAAGGAACATCCTTCAGCAGGAATGCCTGAAAGAGTTCTAAGAATTGAAGGGCATATTTCAGACATGTCTAACCTGTCTCCGAACCCCTATAAAAATGGTCAGGATACCAAATTGTGCCTTTCCCCACCTTGTGCTGTAAAATGAAATGGGAGAGTTGTTTGGCTTTATAGCTCTCCATGTCATTGTGTCTTTTTGCTATTACATGGGTGTAAAAAAATAAATAAAAATAAGCTATATTAAGCATTATGCCATGTCACCACCTCGCCAAGCAGCTACATAACTTCGACTGTGAATTTTGTTTTATCTTAAGAATCTTTTTAAACATCAGTCTGACAAAATAGTCTACAAGCATATAATTTTTAGATTTTTCCCCCCAGACAAAGCTCTTAGCAACCAGAAATACTGAAAGGAGAGGAAAAAAGATAGGGAAGATTTGTAGCAAACCAAAGTTTCCATTTTCTCTTCTTTAAAGTGAAGAGGAGTTGGACTAGATTTGCTTTAGGATTCTTGCACTGCTTCCATTCTTGAAATATATAAACAAAGAGCACACAGAGCAGTTAATTATTTTATGATAAAAGATAAAATAAATATTTTTCAAAAGCTTTTCCATGAGTAGCCTTTATTCACCATGACCTAAGAACCGAGAGGTTCCCAGGATTTCTGGGACAAGGGGTTATTGATCATCTCCTTGGTCATGGTGAGGAGAAAAGAGAGGGCCTTCCTCCAGAGGAAGGTGCTCACATACTAATGGCCACCTAACAGGCCTCCGCATCAGAAAGTCAGACAAGTTTCATAGCCCACTTGAGACTGATGGAGCCACATCCAATCCATTGGTCAAGCATCTTCACCCAAGAATTGGTGCTGACCCAAATGATGGGATGGTCAACCGTCCTCTTTGCTGTCTGACCCAGATTTGGAGACTCACTTTGTGTGGATGCTCAAAACTACAAGTTTAAAAGGGTGAAGCAAGTGGAAGTAAGTACTTTCCCTTGGTCACACTCTAACACCGAAGACTGAGCACAGCCATTATGTCTTGAGCATCTACTATGTGGCAGGTACTAGAAAGACGTATGACCTACACTGCCTTATTACAATGTTGCAGGAAATGGTTCTCTGTTCTCCCCATGCCTTCTGTCCCCTCTCACCTTCACCTAGAAGTTGACTTCAGCATAGTTACTCAAGGTGGTGTTATAAGAAGCAGTTTATATGAGCAAAAGTCTGTCCTGTGGATGCTCTACTCTGAAGAATCTAGAACACCCATGCCTGTACTATGGAGGACCTTGAGGATCTGCCATCTATTCCAATGACCTACCATCGTAACCCTCTAAAGATGAAAACAGGAGCAAGAGTTTCTGCAACTTTGGCCAATCCTAGAGCCACAAAAATGGAGCTAGGACACAGGACAGATCATAGAGGCAGAAAAGAAGAGACAGAGAAAAAAAAAAAGGTCCACTTGGAAACCCATCAGTGGCTGACACAGTAGGCCTGAAAGGCAACCTGATGAGGAAGTTTTGCAGCTCTCTCTGAATTTTGTATGTATTCATGATCAGCTTAGACTGAGCTCTTCTATGTAACAGACTGTTTCTCAAGTCTGTATAGATGTTGCAGGGTTTATATGATCCTTATTGCAACCTGCAAGGTCCAGAAGAAGAAACCAAAGCCCAGAGAAGTTAGGTAGCTCATACTAAAACACAGCTAGCAAGTAGCAGAGCCAAGAGTCCAGCCCTCTCACCAGTGGCAACTCTCCTTCCATGTGTCTTCTACCCCACCAATGTACATGGGTACATAGGTAGGATAAAAATTCAATATTCAGCATTCTCTTTAAAAAATTATGTGTTGATGGTAGTTTTATTCACATATTTCTAGGTCCACCATAATATTTGAAGTAACTTCCTTTTCTATTCATTCCACATTTATTCAACACATAGCTACTGAGTTCCCAAGCCAAGCCAGGCATTGTGCTGGGTGCTTAAGAAAGTCACAGTCCACTGGAAGAGATCACATTAAAATGAAAATAAGTGCTTGGTTTCCCATGGTACAGTAAGGCATAACCAAGAGATTAGAGCTTGCTTATTGAGCCGCAATCCAAAACCACATTATTGGGCTATAATTTCCTATTTGATTGACAAGAAAGGACTGAGAATCTGGCCCAAGGTCAAGCAGCCAGTCAGTGGCAGTTCATTTCACTTACTTTATTGTCTCTGACATACCATGTTTTCATGATTCACCCCCTCTTAATAGCCTTATGTAATGTTCAAAACATATTTTATGTTTTACAGACATTTTTTAAATTTAAAGCCAAAGAAGCAAAAGCGTCGAAAGCTCACGTTGGGCTCGATCACATTTCGGCTGCCAGCTTTAAGGACAGCAGAGTGCCTACGAGGTTTGGCTTGCCCCCAAACATATTTCCAGGCTATGGAAGCAGTTAATTCTGCCCTAAATGCATGCTGTGTCCTCATCTCCTCAGCAGCCTCTGTCTGGGCTGAGACTTAATTGGTTTGGGGTGGGTAATTCATAGTGCCTCGTTAGGGCATCAAAACACATACTAGGCTCTCTAGTAATTTTCTCCCCTGAAAGAACATTGATTGGCTCCCTTGTTGGGAAAGGAATTAGCTAAAGGACTCTTGGGTTTGTATGAAGAGATTAAGTCAACAATGAATAATTTCAAAGTGTATTATACAATCAGATTTCTTTGAGCCTATCTATCGATCAAATTTTTCTTCTCTTGCTAAAACTTCTTGCACATCTACCCAGTAGCAAGTGACTGTTAGTTACCTTGCAGAAATTATATAAACTCCAGGTGTTTTGACGTTTTTACTTGCTAGTCTCCCGGTTTTCTTTTGTCTGAGATGAACTCTGTTACTGCACTGATGGGAAAACCACTGAAAGATGGCTTTTCCACTGCTTCTGATCATTAATTACTCTGCCTCCCGCTCTCACAAGCTCGGTTAGCGCCCCATCACACCCACTCCCCTCTACACACCAAAGCATGCTAACTGGGAGTACCAACTATTCTCTGCTTATGTTTTTTGGCTGCAGGATATAGATCAGCCCTCCCGCAAGGCAAGTGGAAGTGCCGGAGTGTTGACTCCCCTGGAAGCAGCCCTCCGCCATGATGGATAATTCCTTTCCTCACCTCTCAGTTGGGATAACTCTGAGGGATGAGCAGACTCCTGGGCAGAATAAGCTCCCGTTGCCTGAAGTGACGACTGACTCCATAAGACGACCTTTACTGGCTTCTTTCCCTCCCGTCTCACTTCCATATTCCACTACTATATTTCTTGGGGCCACCTCCCAAATGTAGTACTTCCATTTGACTCGTTGTACCACAGTTTGCTTCTGAGGGACCTAAAATACTCACCATGGTCCAATTCGTCTTTGGCTTTCACCACTCGACATTTAAATCTTGAGGTCATTGAGACAGTCTTCCTGATGTGGCCAAACTTTCTCATTAGACCCTGTTCATCCTACAATCCAGACATATCTGCTTAAATCTGGAGGCTAATGGAGTAGACGTACCAGGAGTCCATTTTCATAAAGGTTCAAAGAACCTCCTGGGAAATAACCTACCCTAAAGGAAGAAAGAATTGAGACATGCCAACTCCATCGAAGGGCTTTAAATCAGTATTAGTGGGAGGATAGCAGGAGGTTTTGGAGCAGTGCCACAGTAGACCTTCTACATTCTCCTCCTCAGCATATTCTTAGGCCCCAGGATGGTCTTCTGAAGGCCTTCTAGTGGAGAATGGTAGGGGTGGGGGGGGAGAACAATAAAAAAGAAGAAGTAAAATAAATTAGAATACATAAAATGGTTTTCTCTCTTACAGTTGCTGAAGAAGGTCAAAGCAGAGACTTGCTGTCTTTGCTGTTGTAGCCTATTTTTACCTCGAGGTTGGTATGTCATGGAGAAACACTAATAAAACCTCGTTTAGCATCCTATAAATATACCTTCCTTGATAGTAGCCTGCCTTGGTGCCCCCAAGACATCCAATTCCTAAAAACCTGAACTCTTCTCCCAAAATAATAATCTGGGACTTTCCTACTGGGAAACAAAACAAAACCATTCCCTTCTCTCCAATCATTCAGACTATATATTAGGCATATCCCTACTGACAGCCTTGAGGGGCTGACCTGCTGCTGGTTTTCTTTCTTATCACTTACTTTCTTATAAATCTGATATGACCCCTAGTATCAAGCATGAGCAGAATTGTGAATGGAATCTACTCATGGGATTATGGATTCTGAGTCCTCCAGGACTGTCTCGTGATGACCCTGTCAGCTGGTTTTGCCTTTGGGCATCTAATTTAACTGACAAATCTAAAGAATCACACAGAGGCAGCCACCTCCCTGGCGACTTCACAGATGGGAGCCCTGCAGTGAGTAAGTTATTCTAGCAAGTCTGATGTTACCTAACGTTGAACATTCTCCTGACAGGTCTGCTCATTACTTAATGGCACAAAACAACTCACTGTTATTAGGCATGAGTCTCCCTTGACTTGATAAATACCATGGCCCCATTTCTGGCTGTTTTAATGGATGTCCTAAAGGCATCTGAATATGGCATTTTACATTTGGCAGGAGCTGATCAACAACAATTTTTTTCTAATTAGCCTTTGAAACTTCAGCCTTAAATGCATAAGGTCAAATATTCCAAGAAGTGAAGGATACCCAGCTCTGTGAACAAGTGCACTTTCGATAGTGAACGGAGGGAGGGAAGGCATTCATACTGCCTAAGCACATGTGGGCACATTTTGAAAAATCAACTTAGCTGCAAATTTAACCAGAAATCAAATCACATCTTGGCATTACGCCTAGCAGGCATTATATAGTTGTTAGTTTCAATCACAAGAACAATTACTTCAAGTTATGGTGCAGACCCGTTTTTAAAGTCCACAGACCAGCAAAGTCTTCCTGGGATGCTGCTAGCTGCAAAAATCAGTAGATGAAAGAAGTGCAGTACTTTATACTTTCACTTTTATTAATATTTTGTCAGTCAATTGGCAACAGGCACAGAGCCCTGGCACTGCATCAAACACCATGTGAACAGTGCCGAGAGAGTACAAATGAATGAGGAAGACATGACCCACAGGCTCAGGATACTTTAAGTCTACATGAGAGTCAGACCACACCAAATAAGCCTGCCTAAAACTGAAGAGAAAATACAGATCTCTATATACAGATGAGATAACGATGCAAAGTACTTCCACGCCAAGGAGGCCTGTGGTAAACACTGAATGATAGTAGCTATGATTATTTTATTAGAAAGCTTAAATTTATAATTACATAAATACTGAGAAGGAATAAACTCAGGTTGGAGGGAGCTGAGTTCTGAGATTAGAAAGGTTGGGAGAATCAAGTTGGAGCAGAGGGAAGACAGGTCCTGTTCCCATTAGAGAGAGCTTCCTAAGCCACAATGCAGTGGCAGAAGTGGGTTGATTTCATGCAAGGACAGCAGGTCTCGCTAGCCCTGAACAAAGGCTCCATCAAGGAGAAGTTAAATAAGAGGTTATCGAGATGGAAATTGGGCATTCACCTTAGTGACTAGGCAGAGGCATTTAGATTTAATAGAGTTAGAAAATAAAGATCTACTGTCAACGCTTTAAGTAGGCCAGCTACATAATTTGCAGGGCCCAAGGCAAAACAAAAATGTGGACCCCTTGTTCAAAAATTATTAAGAATTTTAAGACAGTGACAGGAGAGCATTAAACTAAGCATGGGACTCTTCTGAGCACAGGGACCTGTGGAAATGCACACGGCATATGCCCATGAAACCAGTCCTGTCTTTCCGAGTACAGTGGTGAAAATGCATCTCCAGGACTGAGTCTAACATCTACTCACAAGATGCATTGAAAAAGGAAAATATTTGAGATAGAGAGATCCATGAGATAACTCTTGACTGTAATTTGCCAAGAGACATTGGAGAGAAAAATCTGGGAGAAGCTGACCATAAGTACAAAGTAAGGCATAAAGGAAAAAAAGGGTTTCAAACAACTTCAAGTTAAGCAGGAGGATTTAAAAAAGGGGAAAAGACAGTAAGAGTTCTTTTAACTGACCAACTCATTTCATTAACTGGTGGTTTTACTCCCTCTGTAAGATGTGCTGCCCTAATGTCCCAGTACATTACATGCCAGATCCAGACAGAAGCTCCAGAGGGCAAAGGTTTTGTCAGTTTTGTTTATTTGTTTATACCCAGGTCCCAAAACAGTGCCTGGCATATAGTACTCCCTAAATAAAGGATGAATGAATGAATGAACTTGTATTAGTAGAGTCATATCTAAGAGACCCTGTGATCCTACTCCCGTAACTTGAACTCTCTGAAGCTTACCTAATGGTGGTTACTTTCTCACACGGTTAATGCCATTTGTATTGTTATTGTAATCATGACCAGGTGGAAGAGCCACCAAATCCACATGGAGTGTGAGAGAGGACACCCAAGGAAAGGGAGGGGCTGTTAACAGAAGAAGGTGAAGAAATGGTGGTTAGTCACAAAGGCTCCATTACAGGGTCTCCAACCGTAATAGAAAAAGAGGCATGGTCAGGAGGCACGAGGGGAAGGAGTGGTAGGAGAAGGAGGAAAGATTGTGATGAGCTCAGTTTTAAACACAGAAGGAAACTGGAAACGGATTATTAGAGAGGTGATGAGACTTGCAATTCCTCTGCATTGACATGGTAACTGAAGTAGGTTTGCCAGGATTCTTCCTCTGTCTAGGAAGAAAAACCCACTTCATTAGTTTAAAGCAAGCAACTGAAAAAGTCCAGGGTAGAATCCAGAGATTCAGCTGGATCTAGATGCTCAAATAATGGTGTCAAGAATCTGTTCTGCCTCATTTTCCCAGTTCTGCTCTGTGCTGCCTTCACTCCCAGGCAGGCCCTTCCCATGAGAGGGCAAGAGGATGGCCAGTGATCTCAACGCCCATCCTACCAGGTTAGCGGAGCCAGCGGAAAGACAGCATCGCCTTTGCAACAGTCTCAGAAACAGTCCTGGTGCTCTTGGGACAGTTTTTTGGCCACATCTGTGAACCAATTCCTGTGGCAAGAGAGAAAAAACATATGCACGGGCCAGCCCTAGAGCCAGGAGGAGGGCCAGGAGTGATTCAAACAGAAAGTATGTGGGGAGAATGTTATGGCCAGAAGAAAAAATGCTCAGTGACCAGAAACAGCACGACTCCATCATGAAACTATGGATGCAGGACTCGATTTCCCTAGAATTCTGAAAGGAGCTCTTATAAAGTATAAATAAAACAAACTTATGGTAAGAGGCAGCACTACAATGGTTGGAGTAGCAGCCAGCAGAAGTTTATCAACCACCGGTGAGTGAGAAGCATAAAAAGCAAGCCCAGAGAAAAGCCTTCCTCTCTTTCCTCCCTCACTTGACTTCCTCACAGTTCCCATCCGGTGTGTAGACCTCCCCCTGGGCACGCTATGACTGCTCACTTCCTCCCCCAAATTAGATTGGCACAGCCCCCTCCTTTGTCATTATAGCCTGAGGAGTGGCTCCAGTATCCTGGACCCCTGTTTGATACTTGTACAGTTTCCCAAATGAAAATCCTCATGCGGTTGGTTTTCCTCCAAATGTGTGCAAAACATATTATGCTCCTTTGATCAAAATTATGCCACGAACCAGATGTTTACTCTTCATTATATCTTACATATAACAGTTGGTGTTTAAATGACCTATCTGGTGTTTCTCTGACCTTGTCCTTTGAATTCTGTTTGGGGCAATGCGTGCACACCGACAACTGTGTTTTGGTTTTCCCTCAAATTATTTTCTTAGATTGAACTTGAACGTACTAATATAGCATTTTGATCTTCTGTTGCTACTAAAACAAGTTATCTCAAATATAAAGGCTTAAAACAACTCTTATTTATTATGTCACAATGTCCATGTGTCAGAAATCTGGGCAGAGTATGGCTCGATTGGTTCCTCTGCTGCAAGTCCCAAGACCAAATCAAGCTGTTGGCAGAGCTGTGGTTTTTTGCTGGAGGCTCTGGGGAAGAATCCACTTCCAAGTTCATTCAGGTTGTTGGCAGAATTTCTTTCTTGCAGTAGTAGGATTGAGGTCCCAGTTTGCTCTTGCTGGCTGTCTGCAGAGGGTTACCTATAGCTCCCAAAGACCTCTCTTCAGTCCTTGCAGGTGGCCCCTTACACCTCAGAACAAGCAACTGCATTTCAAACTCTTCTCACACTTAGAATCATTCTGATTCTCTCTCCTGCCACCTATTCCATTATGTATCTCTGACTCCAGCCAGAGAAAATTCTTAGTTTTGAAGGGCTTGTGTAATTAGATAGAGCCCACCAGGCTAATCCAAGTCTATAATCTTGATTACATCTGCAAAGTTAATTGTGACACATAAAGTAACATATTCACAGGTTCTAGGAATGAGGGATAGGACATCTTTGGAGGACCATGCTGCTTGTCCCATACAGCTTATTGATTTTGCTCCTCATCACTCTCTCTGCTCCAGAGGAACTCATACTTTTGATGGTAACAGGGCACTGAATTTGGAGATTCCATTATCTGGTCATTACAGCAATGTATTCAGTTGTGGAAAAGGGATATTTCATTGGGTTTCTTAGACATCCTCCCAGAGTAATTTTTACACCAAGCAGCATTCTGATTAAAATTCACCTCCCAGGTGGCTTGATATCAGTAAGGGACTTCCCAGGATAAGGAATGCAAATAATTGTGCCAATAGAAATTAAAATGTATATTAAAAAATAAGTTAATATACAAATTAAAATCCAAATATAATATAAACTATATGCATATAAATATATATTAAAATAGTGGCATTCTGATTTATACATTGATGTCAACTGGGTTTGGTAATACAAGTTAATAACCAAAATAATGATTATGTCTGTGAGTATTTACAGCATCTAGTTTCCTGACTCTCATATGGTGGCTTACATGAGGTGACCCTCTGAACAGCTGAGTTGGCAGATCCATACAGTATCCACATCATGGTCTCTCTCCTCACAAAATCAGCATTGAAGAGGAATATTGGAAAATAATCTTATACTGATGCTAATTGATATAAAATGAGCATATGAGCCTCTCCAAGAGTGTCTACCAAGACAGAAGAGTCAGTAGCACAGGACCTTGTGAGAGGACACTGGCTAATGGTCAGTAGAGGTGAAGAGAGAGCAATGAGCCAGAGAGGACTGAGCCATTCTAACAAAGGTGCTACTTACCCAGCCTACTTCTTTTGGCATCCTGACTATAATTGTTAATGAGATCCCCTTGGCATCTCAAACAATAAAGAACATTGAGATTCTTTATCAGTGGATATTATAAAGATAACTAAAGAATCCCACACTGTGGCACATGGGAACAAAACCCATGTACACATATTTATGCATATACCTGTAAGCAAATATTAAGTGTGTGTATATTTAATTGGGATTTGTGTGGGCTTGGTGTTAGTTTATAGTCCCTTATGACTCTGCTGCATCCCATACCTTCTGTGTGGCCAGTGGGCCTGCATCAGCGTCCTAAACCCTGCCTCTTTTGTAGTCACGCCATCTTGGTTTTTGAGCTGCCATAATTTCATATTATCATTTGACATCAAACGCTATTTTTCTTTCTTTCTTTTTTTTTTTTCTTGAAGGGCATGATAGTTGATTTTTAAAAATTGCACCACACTGATCATGATGGTCAGCATACACAGGACATTGGCTTTCTCTTTGGTATTAACACTGCAGTATTTTTTGTACACTGACCAAGAACGTTAGAGAATAAAAATCTTAGATGAAAATGACCACTAACAATTCTGTCCTACCCCACAGAATTAATTCAAACCCCTTATGAATCAGCGGCATTATAACATTATATTATTCTTTTTTTTTTTTTAATCACAGCTGAACTTCTGGAATGGGTGCTTTCCATCCACTTCTTCACCTCACATCAGAATCCTTGAAATTGCACTTGTAATACTATAACTTTTGCTGCATTTTTTTTTTTACTTTTTGTGTACTTTTTTGGTTTACTGTTATTCATTATTGGATTACTTTTACCACTCTACTAGAACTTGTGCACTCTCTGTAGGCTCTTAAATCACCAGTTTAAGAAGAGAATGAGGAGGTCAGAGAGGAAAGAAGAGCTACTTGCCAAATTCCAATTTCAGCTGGACACCATGAATATATTATGGAACAGGTCAACTGCCCAGGACTTTCATAAAAGCTTGTTTTTCATTAGATTCTCCTCCGACTTTTTCATAATCTAGGCTTCCTGCCCTGTGCTAATTATATTTCTGACCTGAAACCAACAAACTAAGAGGCTGCATGTTGTGATGGAAAGTGAGCTGAACCAGCTGCCAAAACTGTGCGGTGTTGGGCCAATTCTGGAGCTAACCAGCTGTGTGACCTTGAACAAGTCACTTCATCTCTCAGAACCATTGTTCCCTCACTTCTTCAATGAGCAGTTAATAAATTAAGTCTGTGATTTTTTGTGGGTCAAAATTATTTCATTCTTTGACCCTAATTCCCTTAGATTTATGATTTATGGTAATATATTACCATATATTACTACATAGTTTACAATTCTTATGAACCAGGCTAAGTTTTTATTACTACTTTTACTAAACATAAATTACTACTCATGAGCTATATAACACCAAAAATGAACACTACATGCAATTTCAAAAACAATTTTGTTAAATTTATTTGAAATATGATTCAGTAAGTGAGGTATTTAATGCACCACTGTGAGAGTAAATCCTGGTTTTAAAATCTATCAAATAAAAACCAGATCTGAGAAACAGGAGCTAAGATTGGCTGGGGTCCATCATCTTTACTCTCTAAGTAAAGAGACTTAGAATATACCATTCATCTAAGAACTGGTCAGATAATCTGGAGCAAGAGGGCAGGGGGTGGTAAATTGGTGGGAAAATTGAAGACACATTGTCCCCAGCTGTTTGATTTTTCATGCTGTTGAGTTTTGAGGTTATAGTATGTAACCAGAATATGAAACTTCACTGGGAGGAAGGGAACTCATTTAATATTACGTTAGTTGTAGAATTATAACTAGGTGTAAAGCAAAGAAAGTAGTTATCTATTATTCATTCCTTCTGAATAGACATTTCCTGTCTATGAATACAAAGCATGACTAGAATTCACTTGCTGAAACTCAGATGCTACAAGAGAACGTTTCATTTTCATTTGATCTGACCTTGTGTATGATAATGGAGCATCTTTAAAACACTGATGCTTGTCTGTTCTCCCTATATTGTACCCTTGAGAATTAGTCCTATCCCTGACCTCATAGGTAGGGAAATTAACCTTAAAGGGTTTTAGTGACTTATCCAAGGTTATCCCAAGGCTCTGTCTTTTTAAGTAATTCTGAATAGGTCTGAGCTCAAAAACCATACAAGTTAATTATCTATGTATCTACATGTAACTTCCTACATTATGTGAAGGATTTCTCTCACTGATATCTAAGCACATCCAACCCAGCATGTCAGATTGACCAGAAATTAACATACATCCTTATTCATTCCAAATGTCTGTAGCTGCTAAGTGAACCTGTGAGTGAATTAAAGATGGCTTCTCAGCATGGTAATAGGAAAAAAAAAAAATGTCCTGGCTGGAGACATTGTACCAGATATAAATGTACTGGATGTAGATATACCAGATATAAATGAGCCACACTCTCAACTGCTAAATTAAGTGCCCTGTGTTTCGTGACAAAGGCCTCGATCTGAACTAACGTATAAAACCCCAAACTGCAAAGAACCTCAATAAACTGAAATAAGACCCTCTTGGTTTTCTTCTTTTGTTTTTGTTTTTTCAATTAAATTATGAGCTAAATCAACTTTAAAATTCAGACAGCTTTGACCTAGAATCTAATCTACTCATTTTCTAAAAAGTATTAAATCAGAACATAATCTCATTGAATTAACAGGTCATCCAGTTCAAGCCCTCCAAATATTAATAAATAGATGAACAGATAGGTAAGTGGAGGGAGGGAAGGAGGAAGGGAGAAAGAGAGAAAAAACAAAACGGATGAATTCCCCTTTCTGGACTGCAGTTATAGGCTCCAACCTCTAGAACTACATACCTAATTACCCCCTTGGTAAAGTTCTGCACTGATTAAAAAGTGAGCTTAAATATTCTCTGATGAGTGTTTTATCCTGTTCATAAGAAGGAGAATTCTGATATAAAGTAGTAAAACAAGAATAAACAAACCTATAATTTGGAGTAGCAGTTCCAGGTACAATAACAAGGTTTTCCAATCTCCCAGATCATAATTAACAGTGTAAAGAATTAAAGACAAGTTCAGGAAGGAGTGCTTAAACCTTTTTGTAAATTTAAAAACAAGTAATGATCTCCATTGCTGTTCTCCAGGTTTATTCAAATTTGGACAATTAGGACAATTAAATATAAAACAGAGACAGTTCTAAAGAGGGAGCTGCAACAAAGCAGAATAATTGCTGGTATGGGCTATCAAATTTACATAAAAAAAGATTAAAAAGCTGATTTACATTTAAAAAACAAGATCAGGCAATATCTAAAATAGATAACACAACCCACTGAGAAAAGCTCTTTTCATCAATAAAGGAGAAGCAAAGGTGATTAGACATAACAAAACTAATCTTCTAGATTGCTTTAATCACCTAAAACCACTTTAACTGTTTATTTGGGAACCGTTATGTGAAAAAAAAATATTGCATGTAAAAGTGTCTAATTTCCAGGTTGCAATAAAACATAGACACTGTCAAGATCAAGCTCACACATTCTCAGTTCATTACCTGCTCTCTTCTCTAGATCCTGTCTTCCCTTAGTAATCAAAATTTTCACCAATTATAAAGCCACCCATTCTAGAACTTGAAAATTTGCCATGTAATTTGTATAACAGATGTTTCCAGAACAGAAGTTCTGTGTATTGTTACAGCATCTCATGAACAAAGTTGATTGTAAAGCCTTTTCCTTCCTGGTCTGAGCACTTACACGGCATTTTGAGCTTTTTTTTCAAAACAGAGAAAGAACATAACTGCCTGAATTTTAATATGTGCTATAGGAGAGGGGGAAAAAAAATCTCTTTTTTTTTCTCTATTCATCTAAGTTTCTCCAGGTGGAGCCCTATACATTAGACTAACAAAAGACAAATTAACAAGAGAAAGGCATACAAATTTGTTTCATATAAGGTTGACATGGGAGTCTTCATAAAATGAAGACCCAAAGAAATGGTCAAGCCTAAGCATTTTTATACTACATTTGATGAAGGGTAGAAAGTCATGAAAAAACATGATAGGACAAAGGTCTATGAACTAAGGGTAGTAAACTGAGGGAAACATAGCAGGGCCCATTCATCAGATTTCTCTCAGTGTTCCCCCACTTTGGAAATAGGAATGCTTCTTTGCTCTGAGTTCAGGGAGAGAACCTCTCACAGGTCTTATGACCTGCTTCAAGGAGGAGTTCAGAGACTTCTTCCCGCACCTGCAGTTTTTCAAATGCCTTTGGCTTAAAATACTCAATATATCAAGGCACCATATTTGGGGGAAGCATCTTCTGAACCCCGTCAGTGTCACCGCCAGATCCCTTGTTAATATTTAATATTGTGTCAGGGTGGTTTTTCTTTTTTGAGACTAGTTATTTATTCATTGATTCAGTTCAGTACATCCATGATTTAAGCTTCTTGGGTCTCCAAACATAATACCCCAAAGTATACCACTTTGCCATGTTCAATACTTAGAACCAAAAGACACTAGAAAACCTCAGAAGCAAGCTCTCTCTGACTAGATTCTGAATTCTTCTAGATTCTTCCGATATCTATCTATAGTTCTCCAAACTAATATTTCCAATTTTTCTCCAACCCTTCAGGCTTGGAATTACTAAAAAACATAACTGCCCTTTTCCTGAGTCCTGCAAGCTGAAGCTAGGTGATTTAAAGACTACAGAGAAATCAACACAACAGCTTATAGGTGGACAACCTTCATGCCTGTTGTATGGACTACTCAGAAAGTCCATCCGAAGACCTGATGCAAACTGCAAACCAGGGAAATCTGCCGGATGGCCACTGCACTGCCCTTGCTCCATCTAAAGATGCTTCGAGCCCAATTTCTAGATATCTTCTCAACTGGCTCCCCTCTGGACTCAAAAACTGAGTCTATAGTTTGTTCTAACCATTAACCTTTGCTTTTCTTTTGTTTCCATAGAAATGCTTTTTATGAAATATGTGACTGCTCACACCATGTAGGTGCCTAACTTTGGTGGAAACTCACCTGCAACACTGCTGCCTGAAATGAGACAACTGTTCACTGTTTAATTGGACTGACCTATTCTTGGGACTGAGAGACTGGATCAACGGCTTATGAAACAATTCACCAACTCAATCTGGACTATGAAACTTCTTGGGGAAGTTTCAGACAGGGGAACATTGGGGCTCAGAAAACAATACACCAAAGTGTGGCGCCTTGGCATGCTGAGTACTTAGAACTAAAGAAGATTGGAAGGCCTCAGAAGCAAGGTCCCTATGACCTTCTCCTGCCCTCCTGTCTCTCACCCTTCTTTCTTTCCTGAAGTGAATCATAGAAACCAGAATTCCTCTTCCCCAAGATGGATCATAGAAACTAAAACTTTTCTCCCTCAAAGCAAGCCATAAAACCTAGAAAGGTCGTTCTCTTCCTTTTCTCTTGAAGACTCATTCCAGAAGGGTCCTGTCCCATACCCAGGAGAAAGGAATGCTGCATGGAGAGGCCAAGAAGAGTCTGAACAGACAGGCCTTGTAGGTTGCCCCTCAGTCTACTACCATTAGATTATACCATTTTGTCCAGTCACATGTCTACGTGGCTGTTCTTTCTTCATGAAACCTAAACAAAAACAGACAGTTTTCCTTGGGTCTTTGAGTTTTCCTTTCTGAAGGCTCCCACACATCATGTAGAACTTTGACTAAGTAAATTCGTTATGCTTTTCTCTCGTTAACCTGTCTTTCATTACAGGAGTGTCAGCCATGCTCCTAACGATGAGTGAGAAAAGGTCTCACCCCTTTCTGCCCCTAAAGCTTGAAGAATCAAAAGCACTTAAACGGATTTCAAAATTCAGAGATTAATTACCATTAATACATATTTTCATTCTTAAAGCTTCTTGTTAAATTACCCTAGACGGTAAGAAGAAAATTATAATTATTCCAGTCATGAATTTGGGTTAAGCAAAACAGAAAAAAAGCTAGAAATTGAGAAAAATTCCCATTTCAGCCTATTTATAAAGAAGCAATGAAATGCTGATGATATCAAGCGCTTTCATTATACCAACAAACCACAGATCGAACAAGAATAAAAACGAAATTCAAACTTAGGACAAGCAAGAAGGTGATAGATTTGATTTTAAACTGTTTTACAGATTCTCTCAAAACTTGCCCCTACTTTCCCTAGCAGCCGTTTCTTAAAACTCTTCATGGGAAAAGCGCGTATTTACATGTGCCTATTTACATGGAATTTTCCAATTACATGTATTTGTGAATCAAATACAAAGTATTTGTATGCTATAAAAGACTTCAAATACTAGAAGTTGGGCATCAATTCTTTTTTCATCAAATAGACTTTGTTTTTCCACTCATTTCTGTTATAAATAAGAAATATGCTCCCACAGAAAACAAAAAAGAGGGCTTAGGGCCCACCAAAAAATAATAATGGTAAAAGGTGGTCAGTACCGTGGCTTTTATGGAACTGTGGTCCCCACTGTATTGTGCTCCCTAGAAACTAAAAACATCATATGCTTTTACTGTGGAAGGGCATCAATTAATAACTCCTCTTACCGTGTTTATAAATTTGTAACTTCCCACAGCTGATTTATTTAAAAATAATACCTATAAAAAGTATCAGAAAGGGTAGAGGACAAAATAAATTTAAAGATAGGCCATCAATCCTCACACACATGGAATGAAACAACAGTATAACAAGAATTCATATAATAATAGGATTTCAAAACGTTAAACTTCTCCTAGAATCTGTGGTTGTGCTAATGCATCTTCGTCCATGAGGAATTCCTAAAGCACTTCCCAGAGATGAGAGCAGCCTGGGATTAAATCCAAGAGAGAGAATGAGCTAAAACTAGATTATACCTTCGGTTTTACCACTAACGTTGTTTAGGACTTGAGGTCAGTGACTTATTCCCAGAGCATCTTAGCTTACCCTTTGGCAAAAGGACTTCAATGCCTCTCCTGCCAAGCTTAAAAAAAATAAAAATAAAAAGATAAACTAGACACCGAAAGTCACTCTTAATCCCTGGGAAAAAAGATCCTATAAATATCTATTGCTATTGTTATTATTATAATATAACATGCTTCAGCCCCAGATACAACTACATGTGTAGTTGAACGTGTAATGCAACGAGGAAGACAAAATCTTGCTTTCACTAAGTCATTCTATGAACTGGAATCTAGTCAGCAGTCACCCACACAATATTTTTTAATGTTTACTGTATGCTAGTATATGGGATATATGAAAGACAGCCTGTACTCAAATAAGTATTCAAGGTAAAAGGGAAGACAGGGCAAAAAACACACACGATAATAAGACAAAAACACATAACAAGAAATGCTATTGTGTAAAGAAGAAATAATGTGGATAAATCTCACAAACATAACCGTGAGTGGAAGAGACCAGATACAAGGAATACTACTGTACAATTCCATTTAGGTGAAGTTCAAGAACAGGTGCAACTAACCTGTGCGATTAAATGTCAAAGTCATGGTTACCTCTTACAGGTGGGTAGATGATAATGAACTGAGAAGGAGTGTGGGGCACTGGAAATATTCTAGATCTTGACCTGGGTGGTGGTTTCCTGAGCAAATACATATGCAAAAATCCATCAACCTGCACACAAAAGATGTGTGCCTTTGTATATGTTATACCAAAAATAAATTTTAAAAAAAATAAAGAAAATCTATAGGTGCTTTAAACATGATTGAACATAGCTATGTGGAGTTATGATATAATCAGTGAAGGTGGGAGGGATGTAGGAGTGCCTGAAGTGGCCAGAGAGGGGCAGCGTTCCCCAGAGAAGTGTCTTAGGAGTGCAGTTTCTGTAAAATGAGGGACTTGATTTGGCAAAGAGGAAGGAAGAGGGCATTCCCCACAAAGGAATAGCAGAAAATGTTCCCAGATAGTCCAAAGACCATGTTTCCAAGTCATCAAAACTGAACTAACTACAATGGAAGACTCAAGGATGAAAGATCTGGCAAAATGCTCACAGCAGAACAAATGGCAAGCACTGTCTGTGACTCAAGAATTTTGGTGACATTAGCTATCCACAGACAGTTTCAGGTCAGAATATTTAAAGTCTTCTCACAACTGGTGAAAGTCAGAACTCAAATAACTGTTTGTGTGCACAGACACCTCAGATGCAGTCATCAAAACGACATCTATTTACTCCAAGAGCATTCTGAGAAGCAGCCACGGGCAAAACCACTGCATGCAAATACAGAAACAGCTCCTTTCTCTCTCTACCTCTCACACTTACAACTTCTTCAACAATAAAATAGGGAGAGGGGCTGGGTTCCCTAGAAGCAGACACGGAAGCAGGGATTCAGGGGCACATGATTGATTGAGGTCGTACTCATCTGAGAAGCGGGGAGAATAAAAGCTATAAGGTGTGAGGGAAGCAGGCTGGGGAAGAAGACGGGGTCCTGAGTGGAGGAAGGGAGGCTTCTGCAGAGGTGTGACTAGACTACAGGCTGGTGGGAGCAGGCAGTAAGCTCCTGCAAGGATGCGATTCTATGCAGAAAGGGAAGCTGTGTGATGTCAGCAGCCTACACCTATAGCAGCTGGGGATGTTGTACCCCCTGGGAGAGGGATCTAAGCTGGGAAGGAGGTGTCCACTGCAGTAGCTACCTGAGCACTGTGCCCATTTTTAGCAGTTCATGTTTGCAATCAGACCAGCCAGTTACTTTATCATGGTCCTCATGAGTTGGGCAGCCAACATCTTAAAAAATCATTTGGTTTTCCTGCAAAAGAAATCTTATCTTAGTACCAGAGACACAGACTGGTTGCAGTGATATTTCATATCTTCTGTGTTAGCAGCAACAGTAAAACAAAGTAATTATAATTATTGCTAGGCCATGGAGATGGACTCAAGTTTGCTTTCAGAAATGAATTTCCTTCAGATCCCGGGAAATTTGGGAGTCAAAGAGAAACAGAATGAAAGTTCGGGAGGAGGGCAGAAAGTGTCTCCTCTCAAGCTATAAATCATAGAAATTGAATTAGATCATCTCAAATTGAGGGACAAAAAGCCAGTTATAGATCCATTTCACGACACTGGCTGACATGGATTCCATTTGTGACTCACTGAGTAACATTACTTATTCTGAGTGCTCCTCTGACAACGCAAGCACTTAACATGAAGACATGTGTAACGTTACAGGAGGAAAGAGGAAAGAGCAAAATCTGACAATTTGCCTAGAAAGCAAACTCTGAGCGTCAGCATGTGCATTTCTGAAGCCTGCTCTCAGTTTCTCTGTTAAATTCTGCTTTTTCCATGGCTCCAAATTTCTAAGATTCAGTTCTCTTTCCAGACACAATCAAATCATTTTTATGTTAATGTGAGGGAAATAGATCAACACTAGAAGATTAACTATATGGCCAAACGATCGGTGAGGGATCCAGATAGGGCAATTGAGGAGGCTCAGTGAACAGTTTATTTGTGGGTACGGGTAGAGTTAAAAGAAACAAGTGAAGATGGCTAAGCACCCTCTGGCTAGCAGCTGCAGAGCTGTTATCAGGCCCAGGTGAGAAGGCAGGAAGAGAGGGGAGCTGTGGCCCCTGGGAGAGAGCTGCACCCTCTGGTAAGGTGAGCTGGGTGAGTAAATATCCCAATTAACCACTTCTGATCGTCTGTCAGGGCCACCCTGGTCTGAATCCATCCCAAAGCCAGGGAGCCAAGATCTGTGTAAACCACATAGAGCGTGGAGCAGGGGTTGTGGGGTGGGAGAGAACAGAGAGCAGATGTGGGGTGCCCCACAGATGATACCCAGCACAGTATCCAACTATACAAAGCATGGCATTGTATGTTTTATAAACAAGTTAAAAGTATAGTTCTAAAAAAAACCATTTCCCCTTCAAATTATTCCTTTTGGGAAGCTCCCTGTGTATTAATTGAGAATAACTAATGCCACATTCAGACATGGTACCAGATGCTTTACCATTATTTCATTTTATTGAATCCTCAGACAGCTCTGCGTGGTGGGTAAATTTAGCTCCCTTGTGTAAATGATCAACTTGAGCCTTAGAGTGGGCTAAGCAACTGGCTTAAGATTCCCCAGCGCCGATGGGAGTCAAGAACCCCGAGCTCTCTGGCCTCGTAGCCTATGTTCTCTTCTCTCTCCTGCTTTTCTATAACAGAGATGCTGCCATCACTTCAAATGCTTCCGAAACCTTCCTCTGTGATTGCTTTGAAGTGCCTTTGGGAGACTTAGCCCCCACATCCACCAAAAAAAAAGAGTCACATTACTTTCTAGTCACTCATTTTTAACAACAAAAGAAAGATGGTGATGATTCATCCCCGCCATGCTCACCAGATGTAAGGCCAGATGATGTTGGACTAGTTCTAAAAGTCAAATTAAATTCACTCTCAAAGGACAGAGGATATTGAAAATAAGTTTTGAAAGTAACTCCAAAAAAAGAAGGCTCAAAAACAACATCTGTAATGCCGGACAGCCTGGTTCAGAAAGCGGTGCCTTTAAGACCAACAATGGTTTTCCCACAGAATAATCCCAGGCGTCCAAAGGAGGCCCACTACTTACTTACAAAAGCAGGAAAATTGGAAACAACCTAAATCTGCAAAAATAGGGCAACGAGTAGACACACGTGTTCAAGTGCTACCTGCCTCCACCCAACTCCACCCTCATTAGATGGAAACCAACACAGGGGCAGGATCTGGCTGCCTTGCCCGCCTGCTCTACCCAGCTCTGCACCATGCCTGGCACGTGGCAGACCGTCGTAGACATCCATTGAATGAATGAGTGGATGGGATTCTTCTTCCTTCCTAGACAACAGCCTTTGTGTAAATATCACACACCTTTTGGTGTCACTTTGCATGAGAAAGAACTGACCGCGATGAACATGAAGTGTTTTGTTCTCTCACATATAAGCCAGCAGATCATCTGCAGAATCATCCACAGGAAAGTAAGAAAATGAACAACGCCCTCCCCTCTCATCCTCCACGCCACACCCCCACACCAGCCTCCCTCTCTCCCTCACACGCGCGAATGTCAAACAAGAACCCGGGTCTGTTTGGCAGCCATCAAGCATCCTTTTCCTGCAAGGCTATCCAAAAAATAATGAGTATTATTATATCTCCTCCATGGCCATGTAATTGGCTAATACTAAAAGTGCTAAGAGAGATGGCAGTTTGCTGGTTCACATCTAAAATTTAGACAATCAACCATGAATGCCTCAGGCTGATCACATGCTGGGAGAAGCAATAATAATACGTCTGGCCAGATTTCCCTGCCAACTGCAAGACCCAGGTTTGGGGAACAGATGTGCGGTGGAGGTGATGCATTTGGTTTTCAGGGGGGGAGGGTCTGTGGGTCTCATCTGTCTTCCACACCCCTACTGGTCAGCTCAGAGCTCAGCACTAATGCCAGCTGCTTAAGGACTTGCTCTTACGCATATCAGCCAGTCATGACGGGCAGAGTGTATCCTAAGGAGCAGACAGCCCCAAAGCATTCTGTGACCTAGTGGCACTGCCAGGCTCTGCTCGCAGAATCTTCTTTTTGATGTAGAGTCAACCCTTTTTTTCCCTAAGCCAGAGTTTGGCGGCATTCTCTTAGGTGACTGCAGTATTCCCCTGCTATGAGTTTAGCTCCTGCATACAGAATCAGCCTGCAGATCCCATGTCGGCTGGAAGCCACAGATGACCAACTACAAAATCAATAGGCCTCTGTCACTGCCACTGAGGGAGATCCCGAGCTTATCAGTAGCATCATGATAAGTACCTATTTGCCTGACATCTCCTCAATCAATAACTTTGTTATTGTTCGCATTATCTGACTATAAGTTTGGTCAATATACCCAGCTAATGGGTTACATGAGATGGGATTGCATTTCAGTTTTTTTAAAACTTTAACTCTCTCTGCACCCAGTAGAAGGAGTCACTAAGTGAACCCTTCAGCCCTGCTTCTGCCTTTGCTGAGTTTTATCAAATCTGTCTACGATATGGGCTGTCTTGAGACAAGGAAATTAATGTTGCCCAGGTCTAAACTAAATTGAATAAACCCTGCTTCTCTTTGCTATTATTTTTATTAGGTTTCCATAAGGATGGGCAAATGGGTGTGTGTTTCCTTTACTTAATGCACTGGAGAGAAGAGAATAAATTTGCTAGTGGGTGGATCAAGATGCACAATGCAAATGGTATTAGCTGGTGGAAAATGTGTATGGGTTTAAAGAGGTTTTGAGCCCTACAAGATTAGCCTAAGACATAAATGGTAACACCATAATAAAAATAAGTTCTTCTGAATTGTGTAACAAATCAGCTCCATGAACCATGTCAGAAGAGCCCTGGCCATTGTCTCGTGAATTACCAGCAGATGGCCCAGTTCATGGAGATGGCTCCACCTAGCCTCTCACCCCTCTTGGGATCTCACAGGGCCCTCGTACCAGATCAGGCCAAAAAGGTTATGGCTAATAATAAAAAAAGAAATAAAACTTGTAGTAACAACAGTGTGCAATGCACAGAATGCTTTGATTTTCTTGTCACATTAAAAATATTTACTGGTTTCTCCAGCCCAGATTTAGTGGCAACCCCAAGTACGGAGGGAATAAACAAATTACTCACTTACCAGAATGAGCCTGGTAGTATCATCACCCACTTCATTATTCTGCCCTTTGGTGCTTTTTTTTCTCTTTTTTTGATTGGTTCTAATAAGTTATTCATATATAACAGCATTGGTAATGGGGTATAAATACACAGATCACAGGAAGGTTTTTTAAAAAAAAAATTAATTAACTTTAAAAGTGTGTTACAGGATTTTCAATTGCAAACTGCTATTTCCTAGTTCATGAACTCGTGGGACTGCAAGAGGCAGCCTTAGAGCACATCCAGCCTGGTCCTCTGATTCTACAGCCACATAGCCAAGGCCCAGAGGGGTGAATGACTGCCTGAGACAAACAGCATGTCCCTCTTGGTGCTGGATCTTAAGTTCCTCCACGTCCCCCCACCACAGGCCCTCCCTACACCTGTCCACATTGCTGTTCTTATGTCTCCTCTTCTGATCCCTCGTCTGTTCGTCTCTTAATGTTCATTAAGGGGCACAGAGAGAAGGGGCAGCTGCTTAGGGTGGGCAAACTGACCTCCATCATAAACTCTGACTTTGTCCTTCAGCCCCTTTTGTTATTTTGTTATTTGTAAGGGAGAAGAAAACAGGGGAGTAGAGTGAAAAACAAGAATGTGCCAGAGAGGAAGGGACAAGATGAAAAAAACGAGAGGAGAGGTTTGTGTCTACCTACTGAGACACAGGAGCAGGAATAAGTGCCTCCCCCAAAGCTCTCCTTCCTTCCTCCCCTGATTGTTAACCTAAAGTCCCCATCAGAATTGACCCAGCTAACAAATAGATCCAAAGGGGTAATGGGGTTGATATGGATGTATCACGGGAAATAAGGAGTCATGGAAAACTATGAATGAAAAATAAACATAATCAATACATGCTTATAGACACAAGAGGGGTGGGTAATGATTCCGAGGCGCTGACTCCTTTGTTTTGAATTATGACGCTCATCACCAGAACTCATGTGCTCTAGCCTGAGCCACGTGATCACATCCAGGGTTCTAGCGCCCTATGCTGACTGGCAGGACTGAATTAAAGTTACTTCCTGTCTTCTAGATAAAAACAACCATTGGAAGATCACACCTTCCAATGCTATGATTTCACATTTATGTTCTGCCCTGGGTTTTTGCTTGTTTGTTTGTTTGTTTGTTTTCCTGTCACGTGATCATCTTTAAATTGGGGGCTGAGTGGGGAGAGAAGGCTATTGAGAGGTGTTGCATGAACAGTGATTGTGCAAGTCCATGAACCTCAGAGAGAAATCAATGAGAAAGGAGAGACTGAATGGTTTGAATGGGTCTTCCTGCGTGCAGCATTATGAGTTGGTGGCACGCTCAGTGCCCCAGCCTTACTAACAGCTGCTCCTTGCCCCTTTTCTGTCAGCCATGCTTTTCCTTTGCTGCATATTCCTCCATTTGGCTGGTGTCTTGTCTATGATCCCAAATCCTAACTAGGTTTCCTCATTCATGAACTGGTAGGTTTTCGTTAACCATTTACCCTTTCAAACATTCAGTTCTGATACAGGACAAACTCAAGGCTTCTCAAGTCCTGCCTGGAAAATAACAGGATTCTTTAGAAATAAGTTCTTTGGAAAGTCTGTCCTTTGCACTATAATCTGAAACACAGCAATTTGGTCTCTCTGGTCATCTACATAGATGTGTTTCTTGCACGCAGAATTTCAAATGGAAGATCAGAGAATCTATCTCTAGATCTAATTCCTTGCTTCGTAGTCTGGCAGGGAAGTGCCTTATTCTGGGATATTTATGTTATTCCTACGAACACATTTCCAAGTTATCTAGCTGCCGTGTTACCTGAACCAGGTCAAGTCTAGGAGGGAAAGGTTTGTTTTTCCTTCCTGTGACCTCAGGACTGATTTAATTAAGCATCTCCTCCAGCCCCGATTTATAGTCTGAAAAGTGTTCTCGTCGAGGCCCTTCGATGTGCTCTGCTTTTCAATGAGCTGAGATGCAGTAAGTTAAATCGAAACACTTTCTGAGTGTCTGCTGCCACCCCGAGAGCAGTTCCAACAGCGCATTCGTCTCTGAGCATTTAACTGCAAAGGGTTAGATAAATGAGCAGTGGTTTCCTCTGGTAACTTAGCACAATTCTGTAAGACAGATGAGAGGGTGGCTAAATTCTCCTCTGAGCTCCTGGGGGTATGAAAAGCTTTCTCCTTGGATTTCTGCTGTGAGGAGGAAAAAAACCTTTTAAACTTTATTTTATAAATCACAAATTCTTTTTTTTTCAAGATTAAAAATAAAGTAAGAAAATCCTTAACACATAGGGGAAGGAGGGCTTAGGAAGTGAAGGGGGAAAAGGGATGTCATCGTGGAACCATCCTAAGTCTGTCCCTTGTGGCTATTTGTTCTTCTATCGGGCTCCAGGTTTCTCCCCCACTTTGACAATCCTGACCCCCCGACCAGCCACCTAGGAATGAATGAAACCTAATTTCCCATAGGAAATGCTGTCTCCTAGTTTCTCAAAGGCTTCAACCTCAAAATGAAATCTGACAAAAGAAATGAATTAGATGAAACTGCAGCGCTAAGGGCTTTGGACTGCTCTGATGAAAGGATCTACAGAGAGTTGTTAGGACAGAGCACAATTGTCTACAGCAACGTGGGGAAAAATCCCAACTCTTCCTTCCCACAGCTGATCTGGGGGCATGTGCAGTTTTATCATCATCTGAAGGTAATGAACAGACACTAGGAGACGGAAGGACACATGAGGGACACCAGCCCGAGCCTCCACAGACGCCAAGCAAGGAACCTGCATGGAGAACCCACATTAGCAGGGACTTTTAAATGTTCACAACTTGTTTGATTTTCAAAAAAAATCCACCACTGTTCCTGCAATGTTTATTGAGCACTTTCTACACGCCAGGCATTTTATAAATCCATAATAAAGAGCATCGTCACAAAAGCTCTGTGAGGTGGATGCTGTTATTATCGCCTTCGGTTCACTGAGGGGCAAAAGGAGTCCCGAAGTAGCAGCACCCACACCTGCCCACCGAGGAAGCCCCATTCTCACCCACGACACCAGACTGCCTGGCAGCTGTGTGGACACAGAACCTGAGGCTCACTGGGATTAACTAGCCTGGATGGGATCATCAAAGAGCAGGGTGATTTTTAAAAATAAATAACGAACAACAGAAACTGAGTACAGAAGGTAAAGGAAACATGCTGGAAAAGAGAAAGAAATATAAGGAAAAAAAAAAGATACGTGCCATCGTTAGACGATAACAGCCTTGTCCGATTGGCTGCCCAGACTAAGAAATTAAAGATGTCTTATTGAACAATTGTGGATTTAAGCATAAATAATGCTGTTCCTATTATTATTCCTTGTGTTTGAAACCAAATGGTGGAAGAACCTCACAAAAATATCTGCGAGGTTCAAGTTTAGGCGCCATTCTGGGATTTGTGTAGACAATGCTGCCCTCTCGTGGCTAACTTCTTAATCGCAGGATTCCGTGTTTAAAATCAGGATATTTTTATGTTCCTTATTTTTCCAAATGCGTCCATTTAGCATCGCATATATGCATATAATAAATCTATTATCTACACAGCACAACACCCTTTCCACATTTTTATATCTAATTTGGGATTGAGTTTGTACCATTTTTATATGTGTTTTACAGGGCATTGGAAGAAATGAGTGGAAAATAAATCACAGTGCTACTGGGCTTCTGAATTTTCAGAGTTCATTTCCTCAGGGAAGAAATGTTTTTTCTCATGACAGCAGACTTAGAAGAACTCCAGGACAGAAGATGTTTCAGTATCTCTAATCTGAACATGATCCAACAGAAATGACTATCCTCTTCCATTCCAGGAAGAAGCATTTATTATACTTGGAGGAAGCAATAGATTAGTTCATAAATACATTTTTAGGTAAAAACAATGGTCTGTGGCTATGAACAGAAAATCATCTTCTGGTTTCCTACTGGGACAGATCACCTGTAATTTCAGAGAACTCACAGATCAAGAGAGAAGATTGTCAGATAAGAGTTACCACGCCAAGAGTAGACACTGCAAAGCAGTTTTCTTAGACCTAAGTGACAGCTCTCAGAACCACTAACCAGAGCCTTCTGTCTCTGTGCCATGAGAAGGCACACCTACATGGGAGCTATGATGTGGACAGTGGGTACACAACAGCCCTAAAGAAAGGAAATTCCTTTTACAGAAACAAGGCTGGGGAGTATATTGTAAATAAGAAGAAATCAAGCCACCTTCAAGGCCCCTCTTGAGGAATATTTGCAAGTGAAAGAAAAATTCCACCAATTGTTATTTTTGGTGGAAGTCTAAATCTGAAAATATCAAGAGCCAAAAATCAGATATGCCAAGAGCAGATAGGTCTGCGAGGCATGCTTCACTAGCAAACGACTGACGTGGCCTGTTTATTTTTGTGATCAAAATATTTTAGACAAAAATCCAATTTTTGGTTTCTCAGTGAAATCAGAGGACTGGGCATGACTGGACCCATTTTTCCACTAGAGCTGAGGAGTGACTGCCCCTTTAGATGGAGCATGCCCACTACTGTCCCACCACTCTCTAACATACACCCAGCTTGTTTCATCAGTTTTTGCTAGTTCTTTGTGCCTTGCAGGCCTTTAAGTTATATCCCTTTTTGCTCTATTTCTGAGAATTGTAATGCACATATTCATTCTTTAGCAGCCACAGAACTCAGCAAATTCAAAAAGCGCTCGGGCAGGGGGCAAAGTTTGAGCACTAATTCTGATTTAACCCTTTTCGTTTCCCTTATGATGTTCTTCCATTTTCTTCCTTCATCATTACAACTTCCCACAGGGTTTTAGGCATTATTTGAAGTACAAGTTATCTCTATAGTACCTAAAGTTTTGGTAAAGAAAGTTTTTCTATAAATCCGTATTTAAAATAATTCAAACAGGCTAATGGAAAGCACATTGAATTAGGAAGCAGAAAACCTGGGATCTAATTCCAACCTTTCCCCTTGATAAACTCTGTGGCATTAAGTAATCCATTTAAACCCTCTTTACCTCTTAATACTCCATAAATAAGAGATGATAATACTTGTCCTTCCTACCTCACCAGGATTTTGAAAAATAACTGTAAATCAGAAGACATCTGTTAGGTATTCTGTGTCTACAGAAGAAATGTTATCCTATAAAGACCAAGATAGCGTTACCATAATGCACCACCAGCTATAAAGTAAAATATTCACATGTTTGTCAAAGTGGACCTCATGAAAAAGGAAGCTGTTGCTATATGATCACATCCTTAGACAGCATACATCAAAATGTTAATAGTAATTATATCTAGGTAACGGGATTCAGGGTGATTTTCCCCCTTTGGCTTACACCTATTTTTTACTTTCTCTGTAGTGAACATGTGTTAGCTGTGTAATAAAAAATATAACAAATAATAATTTTTTAAAAGACAGAGTTTGGGAGAAAGGAAATAAAACCCCTTACTTTTTTTCATTTCAATGGACTTTAACCACTGATGGCTAGTGCAGCCTTTTCTAAAAAATTTATTTTTGTATAGTTCATACATGCCCTATGTTATGATGGAGTTCAAGACAGGCTATCCCATAATATTTTAAACTCAAAGGATTTGAGAAAATGGCAGAAGCAAGAAGGCCACTCTTATCTTCCCCCACCCTTCTCTAAAGAAGGTCCTAAGACCTAGGAAGTGTTTTCTGACCTTACCCTGAAACAGGTCCTAAGAGTCTCGTGCGAGAGGTGTCCTCCCTACAGCAGGAGGAAAGGAAATCCTCATCTCTGAAGACAAAGGGTCACAGAGAAGCATCTGAACAAACAGGCCTTCCTAAATTTCTCCCAGTTTCTCACTATTAGATCACACCCTTTGTGCCCTATCATATCTCTCCACGACTACCACTCTTCATCAGACCTAGCACTGAAACACTCAGGGCTACCCATGTTGGGAGGCTCCTCATTTTTTCATGAAGGCTCCCATGTCACATAAAACTTAGACGAAATCAATTTGTATGCTTTTCTCTTGATAATCTGTCTTTTGTCCCATGTCACATAAAACTTAGACGAAATCAATTTGTATGCTTTTCTCTTGTTAATCTGTCTTTTGTTCGAGGGCCCTCAGTAATGAACCTAAGATGGGTAGAGAAAAAGATATTTTCGTCCCCTATAGTTGGAAACATAAAAATGAGTAAATCCCTGGGAAATGTCTTCTATTCATCACGGGCAAGCTTCCTGGACTAGTCCAAGTGAAGGCTGATCAGCTGCTTGTGCTTCCCCCTTCCTAGCATTCCTTTGATCAGAACCAATCAGGCAGCCTGACCCCAGCGCTGTGGGAAGTCTAACTCTCTGACTCCCCCCATATTACAGACAGGGCATGTGTAAACCGTGCCTGTACTGCCACATCAGCAATGTGAAGTCTCTGATTCCTAACATCCTCTGCTAATGTGTGCTTGGAGAGAAATTGTCACTGTACTCCTGCTCGGGACTGAAGATTACCGTAAGCCAGTGGTTCTCAACTGGGAGTGACATTGCCGCCCCAGGGACGTTTGGCTGTGTCTGGATACATTTTGTGTTGTCACACTGGAAGAGGGGTGCTACTGGCATCTAGTGGGCAAGGCCAGGCATGCTACTAAACATTCTATAATGCACAAGACAGCCCCCCACCACAAAGAATTAGTAGTGCTGGGGTTGAGAGGTCTTGTTTAAATGCAAAATGCTTGAAGTTCACATATAGTAAATGTCATGAGTGTCTTTCTGGACTCACTGGGATAAAAGTCATCAATGTTTTGCATAATAATAAAAGTGGAGGGTGTTTAGCAAATTTAAATAATTTGTATTTCACAAAATACAAGGGTACTTCAAAAACTCATGGGAAAATGGAATTAAAAGATAATATGAATCTTTCCATGAACTTGTTGAAGACCCCTCATATTCACTAGTCCTGTCATAATAGCCATTGCTTACTGTCAAATGAGATTATTTCTTCTTAAAATCCCATGCGTTTGAACTCTGCAGAAGGTAATACCACAGGGGGAAAAAAAAATCAGGAAACGAGTTGTGAAGAACTTGGTTTGTCACTGTTTACATTTCTCTCTACCCAGGATGATGAGAGAATGAGCTAAATGCTTTGCTGGAATGAAATGAAACCCACATCCGCAGCCTCGAACATGCTGACAAGACATCACTCCCTTGAAATCCAGAGAGAAAAATACTCTCAACAAGAAACGTGGGAGCTCAGGGTAGTATAAATTTTAAAAAGAATTTTTAAAGAACTTATTTTGAAAAGCAGTATTCTCAACAAAGGGAGATCAACTCTACACAAGAATTTTAAAAACACTCAGGTTGAAGTAGAACAAAAGCAAGAAGATATATGTAGGCATAAAAGCTGTAATTGTTTTCCTGTAACAATCACTCCAGAAAATTTCTCCAATTAGGCAAATAAAGGGATTTTAAAGGCATTCTCAGATATGTTTATTGGTGTGGATTACTGTTTCTTTTTTGTATGCAAACAGTAAAACACAAAATAGGGTTTCATCAGCCAAGGAATTACTTCGAGATAAAAATTAGCAAGCTACATTTTTGGGTGAAAATGTTTACTGACTTTTAAAAACCCTGTTACCACTCTACTTAGAGATAAGTTATAAAATAAGAACTGGAAGAGGGGAGAGAAAAGACACACGGTGCCCTGCCTTTATTGTCTTTGAGCCCAATCCTCGACATTTATTATTAATGTGTTCATAATAGACATTATAATCAAAAATCATTTGCCTGATTATTCCCTTTTTGACCCGTAGGTCACAGAGCATCCTATTTATAATTCTACTTCAGGAAGAAATTTTAAAAGGGGAATAACACAAAAGAGCCTCATTGCTCTGTTGATTAACAAACTGAGCTGGGCCTCCGAACCCATGACCTCGCTCTTTGGATTTGGGGTAACAGAGAAGGGGAGCTGGACAGTCAGGTGGGGTCTGGGCAGAATATTGGCCAAGTGTGTGCTACCACACTGGCTCTGATGTAGCTTAGATACCAGGAGAAAAAAATAGATATAAGGATGTAATGAAGGCTTAATAGAATCCGTTTCAAACCACTACAGGACAGGGTCAAGAGTCCTGGGGAGAGTCCGAAGGGACACATGTGAGAGCTGAAATGAGCATCTCTCCTGGCAGGCCCCACTGTGCTATGTGACTGGCACCCTGCTCAAGAGCCCATCACCGCGGTAGGCAGCACTCAGCCTGCAGGGCTGCCTCCCCAGCCTCCAAAGCCATCTGAGGAGCTCCCCTTGTCCCCACAGGGCTTCTTCCTCTGGCCCAGTGAAAGATGTCGAAGCAGACAGGCAAAATGTGTTTTTAAAGGAGGAGGAGGAGGAGGATATGATAGCAGTGAAAGCACTCATGAAAACATGCAGGGGAGAAAAACAAGCCTACATTTCTAGACTGATCCTATTTTGCTTCTAACTAAACAATTGGAACATACTATATTATAGCAGTGAAATTTTATTGAGTGTTTACTACATGCCAAGCTCTTCATAAAAACACTTTTCATGTATTAACTCACTTAATCTTCCTATCAGCCTGCTTGACACGTAGGGAACCTGTGACACGTACCCTTGGTTATACAGCAAGTAAATGACAGACCTGGAAGAGGAACCAGGTGGTCTGATTTCAGAGCCCATGCATGCTCCTCGCTGTTTTATGTAGCCTCTCGCCTACCCAGTGCTGTGCTGCATGGACATTGCCACGGCCCGTGTTTTACAGAGAGAAAGTGAGAAGCAGTAAGGCTCTGTGACTACCCCACAACCATGATGCAATGAAACCCAAGTGTCTAAGGCCCTCATTATGTTTTTCTGCACCACTGGTTACATTTAACCAAATAATTTGATGAAAACACCCCTGGAACCAAATCCAGTTCAACATGCACATTAATAGTATGAAAAAATAGAAAGCAAAATACAAATGAAGAATCATACCCTTTATATCAGTTGGTTTATTCTCTGATTATTTCATATATATGAATGTCTGATATTGCAACTATAAATCCCTCAAGAGCAGGAATATATATTTCATTTGTAAATATCCTAGTATATTGACATATAGTATGCCTGATAAGTGCAGGCAAATGAATCCATCTGTTATCTACTATGTGCAAAGAACTATATTAGGTACAGTGGAAAATGAAAGGTCATAAGACAAGTAGATTAACCCTAACTTCCACTTACTGGCAAACAGGATAAAGTAAATACTTTTTAAATCAAGAATAAAAGCATTCTCCCCCTCTTCCTTATCAAGAGGACTCAATTCCATCTGGGGTGACAAAGTACCCCATTAAAAACTTTTCCCTCTGGGCCGGCCCGTGGCTCACTCGGGAGAGTGCGGTGCTGATAAAAACTTTTCCCTCCCCCAGATTCCCTCATGGTTAAAGGTGGCCATAGAATCAGTGCTGGCTGATTAAGTGGAAGCAAAAATCACAGGGTGGCACTTCCAGGAATGCTTTTTAAAAGAGTACCCTCTCTGCAGGCCACTGCCTTTCACTCTTGTTCCTCTTCCTTCTGCTCTTTCTTGCCTGGAGCATAAACACAATGCCTGGTTGTCCAGCTAAGATGACTGTGGAGAAGCAGGAAGGAGCCCAGGTCCTGGGAAATTTATTTTCTAGGACAGTCTTGGCTTTCAGATGTCTAAATTACATTCCTCAGGCATTAGCACCTGCTCTGGACACCCCGCCTCAGATTTATGTCATGTGAGGAAAACATCCACCTTCTGAGGTTAAACCTAAGAAGCCAGGTCTCCCTTTCACGCAGCTGAACATAATCCTAATTGCTGAAGACTGCTCACTGGGTCTGTCCTTCCTCTCCTTACCAGTTTTGAGAAGCACATGTCTTCTAATTCTGTATATATGGCCAAGGCCAGAGATATTTTTTTATTTTTTTATTTTTTTTGGATCTCAAAGTACTTTATTTTTTATTTTATTTTATTTTATTTTATTTAAATTTTCTTTTGTCGATATACATTGTGGCTGATCATTGCTCCCCATCACCAAAACCTCCCTCCCTCCTCCCTATCCCCCTCCCCCCCAACAATGTCCTTTCTGTTTGCTTGTCGTATCAACTTCAAGTAATTATGGTTGTTATATCTTCTCCCCCCCCCCGGTTTTGTGTGTGTGTGTGTGTGTGTGGTGTGTGTGTGTGTGTGTGTGTGTGTGTGTGAATTTATTTATTTATTTTTAGCTCCCACCAATAAGTGAGAACATGTGGTATTTCTCTTTCTGTGCCTGACTTGTTTCACTTAATATAATTCTCTCAAGGTCCATCCATGTTGTTGCAAATGGCAGTATTTCATTCGTTTTTATAGCTGAGTAGTATTCCATTGTGTAGATGTACCACATTTTCCGTATCCACTCATCTGATGATGGACATTTGGGCTGGTTCCAACTCTTGGCTATTGTAAAGAGTGCTGCGATGAACATTGGGGAACAGGTATACCTTCGACTTGATGATTTCCATTCCTCTGGGTATATTCCCAACAGTGGGATAGCTGGGTTGTATGGTAGATCTATCTGCAATTGTTTGAGGAACCTCCATACCATTTTCCATAGAGGCTGCACCATTTTGCAGTCCCACCAACAATGTATGAGAGTTCCTTTTTCTCCGCAGCCTCGCCAGCATTTATCGTTCAGGGTCTTTTGGATTTTAGCCATCCTAACTGGGGTTAGATGGTATCTCAGTGTGGTTTTGATTTGCATTTCCCGGATGCTGAGTGATGTTGAGCATTTTTTCATATGTCTGTTGGCCATTTGTATATCTTCCTTAGAGAAATGCCTACTTAGCTCTTTTGCCCATTTTTTAATTGGGTTGCTTCAGAGATATTTTTTTAAATGAAAGAAAAAATAAAGGAGATACAATAAAATATTACTAATTGCACATTATATAACTTTTACAGGTTTGGTTATTTTTGTAAACTATTTGGAAGAAAAACAGTCGATATGTTATAACATGTTTTTTCATACAAGGTCCCCATCTGCTTATTTTTTACACCTCATTTTGATGAAATCACTGTTCATGTTATTTTTCTCTTAAAGTTTTTCTAATCTGAGGCTTTTCAGTGATCTCCCATTAGACTTTTCCATTGATTTTAATTTCTATTTCTTGCTCCAAAACTAAACTCTACCATGACACCTAGGATCTTCTAGACAATATTGGCTTTGAAACATTATACAGTTTGTTCTTAGAGTTGAAATCTTTACCACTCCTAAATCATAGACTGTTCATAAACATTCTTCCTATCACTTTTAAGGAGTTATTACATTGTTTAAAAAAATTGCTAAAGGAATCAACCTGTTCTTTCAGTTGCTCAAATAGTTTCCTAGTTATCACTTCAACAGAATTACATAGTTAGCATTATACTCAGAGCATAAGCAAAAGTATTTAAGTCAAGCCCAATACTTTTTAGAACTTTACGTATTTTTTTAACTTCACAGAACTACCTCACAAAATCGGTATGTCGATATGCCATCTGCTAAATCGACAGTCACAGTTATTTATATATCACAAGAAAAACACCACCTCGCTTTGTTTAATTGCTTCATAATTGACAGAAAAGTTCCTTGAGATTGAAAGTTATCAGAATGGTTGCTTTATTTACCCCCCAATATCAATAATCTTCACCTTTTAGTGTGAGGATCTTTTAACTTAGTCATAGAAAAATATATTCTAAAATAAGCTTACTAAATGACAAACCAAACTTAGAAAATCTTGCCTGGCATTTATTCAAGTCATACCAACTCATAAATAGCTAGGAGATGAAGTTTGAGGTTGATGAATTGCTGCATAGCATGGGAAATTTATTTTCTAGGATGGTCTCTGGCTTTCAGATGCCTAAATTCCATACATCTCTTAAATACAAGTGACTGCACCATCCAGTTGGCTCCAAAAACTACCTTTTCCTCTCCGCTGTCATTATCTGGAACTTCTTCCTCCTGTCTTTCCCCCTTCTTCCCAGCTATAACCCTTGTGCTATTCAGGGACAAATCTGTAGGGGCCGTAGAAGAGGAGATAAAGGGAAATGTGAGAGAGGAAGAAAGGGTTAACTTTCGTTACCCATTTCTTCTGTCTCTTCTGTACCTTATAACTTCTTGCATCACCTGTTGGGGGTGGCGTGGGGGAAAGGGGAAGAGAACCCCCTCCTTACTACAGTGCACAATGCCCTTCACGATCTGGCTCCAGTCTATCTTTTCTAATGACGTTGCCTAAAAAGTTGCCTAATTCCTAGGAGGAACCCTCCCAGTTCAGCCTGAGCATCAGCCCAGAGTGGCTTCGGCTCCTCCCTGACCTCCCATGCTGAGCATTCGTCCCATGTACTCTTTCCCCAGTTGACATCTTCCTCTCTACACAGTGAGCAACTTGAGAGCAGGAGACATCGTTCCTCTGTATCTTCACGGCCGAGCAGCCCTGCTCAATGTCTGGTGCTAAACAGGTGATGCTCATAAAATAGCTGTTGCAGCATTACTGAATGGCCCCAGCACTTCTCCAACAGCCTCATGCCAGAGATTTACTCCAGCCCTTCCTCCACTCTCCCCCACCAGAAGTGACTCTCACATAGTAAAGAAAGAAAATGAAGTTAATTCGGCTGCTCCCCTAAAATTGAAATGAAGCTGTTTAGGTCCTTTTGTCAGCCTGAGATCCAGAGTTATCAGCTATGTATACCTTTGTCTCTAAACGGAAAAAAGAGACGGCAGGGCGTCGCCACAGAGGCCCAGACCTTCATTAAATAGGTGAGGATTTTTTTAAAAGAACAAAGGTGAAGATACGGTTACAGATAGTACCAGCCAACATTTAGCCTTTATTCTGTCTAGACAGTATTGTAAATATGCTACATCTGTTCTGACTTTTAATTCTTGAATCAACCCCCTGAGGCCTGGCTGTTCTCTCTGAATTAGAACTCAAACACATTTTCTCTATTCCATTAATATCCACTCAACAGAATATTGCCGGGCACTAAAAATAAGTGTGATGACTAGGTAAGAGCAGAGAGAAATACGTATATAATTAGTGAAACTAGTAAGATAAAAAGTACATGCCCTATAATCTGTAACTGTACAAACATATCAATGTCACAAGGACTGAAAAGGAATGTCCAAACATGAGAGCAATTGGGTTGAAATGATAAGCAGTGTCTTTTTAAATATGTTATTATTATTGCTTAAAAACCTTGTAATATAACTGAAGATGCACTTTCAATGAGTCAGACGTAGGTTGCAATGAATATCAGAACCAACACGTGTTAGAGGCTCTTAGAAATTCTTGAGATTCTAGCTTTCCTTTTGCTTTTTATTTTTAGTCTCCGTGTTTTCCCCAAATCCCCAAGCTGAGTGCTGACTTCAGACACTGAGAAGAGGGGAAGAGGAGGAAGAAGGAAAAGCAACCGTTGCTGAGTTTGGTGGGGAAACTGGACGTGGAGGGATTTTAGCCTCAAACTCCATCTCTCCAACAGCTCCCACCCTATCTAACAGGGACAACTGATGTTGCCCCCACCTTGTGTAAAATGTGTATAAACACATCCTCAAATGCTTCCTTCCAACCAAATCCCCACCTGTAAGGAAACTCTAGAATTACCAGCAGCTGAATGTGGCAGGCTCCAGGAGGCTCTGTGGGACAATGGCCTTTTCCCACAGCAGAACAGAAGAGAGAAGCTCGGGGCAGAAAGAGTGTAGCGGTAAAAGAGGAAATAAAAGAGGTCTTAGCAGAAAATCCATGAGGGATGACTCTACAGCTAAGGATTAAGAGTTTTTCTGACTCGGAGATTTGGGCTGGCAGGTTTGGCCCCCATATCTTCTGACCCTAAATTCCCAGGCCATCAACCCAACACAAAAACCCCGGACTGTCCTGCCAGATAGGCATCCTACCCTGCTGATCTCTCTCTGTTGGTTAGGTAGGTTATGAAGTCAATAGGTCTCTGTGGGCTGGGCAGATGCTCCTGGTCTAGGCATGCAGGTAATGTGCTTAACTGTTTCTGTGGGAAAATCCATGGTAAGCACCAAACAACCAATTACAAATAAACGTTTGGAACTTAGCAGCTCATAGCTGAACCCTGTCCGTACAGCCAACATGAGCAAAGGAGATTGTTGCCCACAGACTTTTTGCAGAGTTCTGATTTCTTATTGTCATGGCTTTGTTTTCTTGCCATAATCTCTTTCCCAGCAAAATATACGTTTAAACAGAACTTGACTAGTTTTTTTATTCACATTTTTAAAATAGATAAATAAAACATTGCAGATATAATGAAAGCCTCCTGAAGACCCTCCCTGATTTCATTACTTGTCTTCATTCTTCAGGGATAAGCATCATCCTGTGCATGATTATTTACTTTCACTACATATTTATGTGACTATCAATGACATATAGTTTTGTTTTGCATATTTTCAAACTTTACATAAATGGTAAATCTCTGTTACTCTGCACACTATTGTTTTTGAGATTTATTCATGTTTACATAGCTCTAGTTAATTCATTTTTAATTATAGCATTCTATTATGTAAATACATATTACTATTCATTATAGTACTTAATTGTAGTGTTTGGTCATGTAAATACATCATAATTTGTTTCTTAATTCTAAAGATTGAGTGGTAGGGTATGAGCATTTTTAACTTTAAAGAGAAATTTGGTAATATCTAATAAAATGATTGAACCAATTGATACTCCTACTAGCAGAGGTTGAAAGCTCCCAATATTTCATATCCTCAGAAACATCGGCATTGTCATACTCTTTAATTTTTGCCCATGTGATGGAGGTGATACGTAATCTCCTTTTTATCATGATCTTTATATACAGATTGAGAAAGTTTTTTCCAAAAAGATTTTATAGGTCAGTTGTTCTCAAAATGTGACCTGGGGACCCCTGAGACTCCTTCAGGCAATCACCAAGGTCAAAACTACTTCATAATACCAAAAAAGTTCTTTGCCTTTTTTTGCTCTCATTTTCTCACGGTTGTACAGTGGCGTCTTCCAGAGGCTCCCTGCCATATGATACTGCAACAGACTGAATGCCAAAGCAGATGTGAGGATCCAGCTGTCTTCTGTTAAGCCAAACATTAAGAAGATTTGCAAAAACGTAAAGCAATGCCACTTGAATTATTACTTTTTTGGAACAATTAACTATTTTTCATTTTAAAAATATGAGTATAGTGTGTTAACATATAATGGGCTTATTATTGTTGCTCTTACATAAATTAATAAACATTTTTAAATATTTCGGTTTTAACTTTGAATGTGATAAATATCACTACCTATAAGATACATATAAACAGAGGCTCTTTGGGGGTCCTCAATAATATTTAAGAGTATAAAGGGGCCCTCCTGAGACCAAAAGTTGGAAAGTTGCTGTTACAGGTCATACCCTTTTATCGTCATTCCTGCTCAGATTAATGCCGGCTGACATTTAGAGAGTGCCACCTGCAGATGATGCATCATGCTAAGTGCCTGAGGGTCACTTCCCCTTTCCTCATCATGATACTCTTGTAAAGCAGGTACCAGGATTGGCCCCACTTGCAGCAGAGTGAGCTGAGGCTTGGAGCAATTGGGTAGAACTGGGTTCACACAGCCAGTGAGGAAAGCCATCACACCTGTTGTCCTTCCATCCCCTCCAGCTTTCTTCACTTAGTCATTCTCTGAGTCAGGTGGCTTGAAACCATCTACTCATCCTTGAACCATCCCCCTCTTTCCTTGAAATGATCTGAACTCCCTTCCCAAGGCAGCAGAGGGGCTCAGCACTCTGAAGCTGGCTTCTTGGAGCTGGAGCTGCCTGTGAGCATGGCCAAGACCCAGCCTTCCGGGGAGTGGAGCCGGGAACCAAGGGGGTTGTGTGCAGGATGGAGGTCAGGAAACACCCTCCAAAAGGGCAGGACTAAAGGGAAAAATATTTGCTTGACAGGTTCTAGAGGGAACAATTGCTCAGGACCTGGAATGTGAAGATCAATCCCTTTCCTCTATAATCAGGCCCCACAAGTGGAGAGGAAATATTAAAATCAGACATCTATTGTCATAATCATAAGAGATTAATCCATCTCTTAATCTCTATTCCCACTCACTTTCATTACTCAGCAAAAACAATGGTGTGATAAGTGGGCTGTGATGGGGTAATAATAACAGCTAACATTTATTGGGCATTGTTTTAAGTACTGGTATATATTAACTCATTTAATCCTCACATGTACCCAGTGAGATAAGTACTCATCTTACACATGGGGAAACTGAGGCATGAAGAAGTAATACTGGAGTGTATGGGAATGAGTAGGAGAAGCATTTAACTTGCTCCTGGGGGAAGAGGTGGTCAGGAAGATCTTCTCAGAAATGACATCTGTATTAGTTTCCTATTGGTGCTATAACAAATTACCACAAACTTAGTTATTTAAAGCAATTAATATTTATTGTTACAGATTTATTACAGATTTATTATCTTACAGTTCTGGAGGTCAGAAGTGGATTTCACTGGGCTAAAATCAAGGTGGTTGTTCGGGCCGTGCTCCCTGCAGAGACTCCAGAGGACAATCTGTTCCCTTGCTTTTCCAGTTTCTAGGAACTGCCTAGAAGAAGCACTTACATCATTATCTGTGTATGGTAATCATTCCAAAAAAAATTCATTACTGTTATGACATTCTGCCACTCAGAAACCTTTAATAGAAAACCTACTGTTTCCATTGGTTTGAATTCCAAGGCCTGCCTCTCCAGGTCCTTTATAATCTGGGTCCACCCCACTACATAGCCCTGTTTAATTCAAGTCCCTGAAATAGTCCCACGGGCACACCAGATACAGCACCTTTGTGCATCTTGGTCATGCCGTTTCCCTCACTTTAAATGCCTTTCTTTTCCCCGTCTACCATCCCCAATCCTTCTGTCTCTTAAATGCTCATCACCACTTCTAGAAAAGTGACTCCAAATGCAGTGACTGGTAACTATACCCTGTATAATCATCTTCCCTTAGCAGGACAGCCTATCATTCCTACCAGGAGGTTATCATTCCAGATAACTCACAAAGCCACTTACGCATGTACCTGTCACTGTTCTCTAAATGCTAAGCACTCACAGAAGGCCCAGAGCATAAATTTGTTTCTCCTATGCTTTATGGAGACCACCGATGCCCCAGAGCCCATAAACAACTTTGGTAGGAGTTAAGTTTTCATCAGGACAATCAGTTATGAAATATTTAAAGCCTTTCTTTGGTTATTAAACCAAGCCAATGTTTCATATTACAAAAAGATAGGACCAAAAAATACGTGGATTAATTGATGAAAATATATTTTAGCAGCTGTCCTTATAGGGGAAGCAAAGTCTTGTCCCAAGCAGGACTTCATGAAGCATATGTATCTTTCTGTGCCTCACGTCCCTTTTGTTTTTACCTATTCCTTGAGGCATGAATGACAAGTACTGCAGCATTAAAGAGCACAATATGATAAATCTCAAGTTCTTTAAACCACAAAGCTTTGTAGCAATCAGCATTTGTATTATACTACTTAAAATTCTCCTTTCAAACATATTTTTTTCAAACACTTAAAATTCCATTTTCAAACATGATCATGTAATGTTAAAATCCAAGTTTGCCTACAGGGAGGCTTTCCACACCTGTGAGACATTCCAATTGGTTGGGAAAATGTGTTCCAGAATTTGAAATTCAGGAACCAAAGGGACCTTATTTTTAATGAAAAATGATAGCTTTGTATTTTAAACCAAGACGTTACAAGCACTTGATTTACTTTTGGCTAGAAATAAAAGATTCTCTATAACTCAGGCCCCTCATTAACTATAACCTATCTATGGATTGCATTCAGTTCAGTAGAAAGAGTGTGTTGAGAGACAGAGAACTTCTCTTCACGTTCTTAGGGAGGCTGGGAGTGAAAGGGTGCCTCAAAATGGCAGCAAGTGCCAGACCCAGGCAACTGCTCAGTAGGATCAGATGCTCACTTCTTACTGATTCACATACTCAGCCAACATTTACCGAGCCCCTGAATTTTACTGGGCTGGTATCCCTGCCCTGTTAGCAGCTTATACACTGTTTTGAGAGAGAAGACACAAATGATCAGTCCCTGCAGTGACCCAGTGGGCAGCCGCAGCCTATTCAGGACCTGACCAGCCCTGACTAGCCTGGGTCTAGGAGGTACAGGAAGCCAGCTGCTGGTGGCTTGCTCCACTCCAGCATAGAGACTAGAGAGGGAGAATCTGCAGCTGCCCTTGAAGAAGCAATTTGCTATGGTGTGAACTTCCCATGGAGAGAGCCACATGGTAGGGAACTGCAGGTGGCCTCTAGAAGCTGAGGGCTTCAGTCCTACAACCACAAGAAACTGAATTCTGCCAATAACCATGTGAGCTTGGAAGATGATCCCAAGTTCCAGAAAGGAATGCAGCCCAGCCAGCATTTTGATTGCAGCTTTGTGAGACCCCAAGCAAAAGACCCAGCTAAGCCATGCTCAGACTCCTGACCTATGGAAACTGTGAAATCATAAATGCGCATTGTTTTAAACTGCTATGGTTGTGGTAATGTGTTACACAGCAATAGGAAATCAATACACCTCTGCAGCAGATTGAATGTGCCCCCCAAATTCATTGAAGCTTAATCTCTACTGTAACTGTTGAGGATGGGAAATCTTATTATGATAACTGAACAGTGGAGCTTTGAAGAGGTAATCAGATTGTGAGGACCATGCCTAAGTAAATGGATTAATCCGTTACTGGTTTAATAGTGGTCATGCATGCAGTTCTGAGAGCTTTGAAAGAAGAGCCAGTGAGGAGGTTAGTCCCTTCCTCTCTCTGCTCCACCATTCTCACCATGTGACACCCTGCACTGCTTTAGAGTCACCTCACCAGATGTGTTTCCTGGACTTTGGACTTCCCAACCCCCAAAACTATATGCAATAAATTTCATTTCCTTATAAATTACCCAGTTCCAGATATTTTGTCATTAGCAATCAGGAATGGACTGGTACAACCTCCTACCAGGTGGTGCATCAAATTCCAGAGGTTCCCTCTCTTCATCTGCCATCATTATTTCTGTTCCGAACTGCCCTGATCCCTGCTGACTGTCAAGAGAGAAATTAATTTGACATGCTGATTTGCCATTTATGATTTACTGAGAAAGGGCTTGGAGAGGTACTGGCTAAATCAAAGAGATGATTGATTCAAAATGATGGAATTTCACAAAATCAGGCAGAAAAGTAGAAGTAATCCTATGCCTGGAGATTGTCCCACTGGACTTCAAGCCACACCACAGTCTTTACCTAGCAATAAGTTCAATCCAGCTAAAAGATACTCTGAACAGTGGGACCAAGAGTCAGGAAATGGGTCCCAGTCCTCACATCACCATTTATTAGGAAAACTTATTGGGAAAATCTTCCATTTTCTTCTCTGTAAAATAGAGGTGAGACCTCCCTTGCCTTCCTGACTAGGTTGTCAGGAGGATCATGCAAGTTGGTGTATGTAAACGCACTGTGTAAGTAAAAGACACATTCACAAAAATAGATTGAAATAAGGAAGCAATCACAGATAATTTAAGCCAAAAAGATCTCGGGCACACATTCTGATTCCAGACCTGCAGCTTCAGTGTTGACCTTCTGGAGTCTGCTGTCTGTTTCCTCATCACATCTCAGTTTCACTTTCACACATTCACTTCCCCCAGCTTCCATGCAGCTGGTGAAGGCCAGGGAGGGACAGTGACGATGCTCCTCTCACATTTTAGCAGCCCGGTTAATCAAGGAGGAAGGCCACTCAGATATCTAGGGAGTCCCCAGACCCCAGACCAAAAACAGCCCTGTTAAATCTTCCCAGGCGCCAAAAAGGAAATCACCCTTAGTGAGACTGGGAGCACCGAGTCCTTCAAACCCAAGCAGTCAAGCCCTCAAGAGTTC
The DNA here is from genome assembly GCF_027409185.1 of Cynocephalus volans. NCBI lineage: Eukaryota > Metazoa > Chordata > Mammalia > Dermoptera > Cynocephalidae > Cynocephalus > Cynocephalus volans. The sequence goes on from NC_084460.1 coordinate 272,312,679, forward strand.
TAGAACACCGTCTAATCCAGCAGGGCTCCATTGTGTCCAAATCCACACCTCAAATGGCAGGAGCAAATGACCACTTTCCTTTTATGCCTACATGGCTTATAGTGAGACTTACATTAGGCAAAGAGTTTACTGATTTAAATGGACAAGAAAACGAGTAGGGAGGAAGGAAAGAGGAAGTTTTATCCTCCTTATTGTCCAGCAAACATTAAAAATATTGTATGAGAAGAAATAAGCCCTTTCCATTTTAAAGCCAAAGGTTAAAGTCAAAGAGCACATGATTGATTAGAGGAGGGGAAAAAAAACTTTCATTCCTCAACTAAATTATTAAATTATTAAATTTAATAATAATAACAAAATAATAGTAATACTAAAACATCCAAAACAATACCAAACATTGGCTGAGTTGACCATGTGCCTGGCACCATGCTAAATGCTTTCCACGCATCCTCTTACTCAGTCTTCACAGCAACCCTGAAGGAAAGCTATCGTTACTGTCCCTATTTAACAGATGAATAAATCAAAACTTCATGAAGTTAAGTAATCTACACAGGCTCATGCAACCAGCCAATGACAGAGCTAGCTCTTGAAGCCAGCTGTGCCTGCCTCCAGAGCCTGTGCACTTCACCATTAGGCAATCTTGCCCCCTCAAAATGGGTATGCAAAACTGTGCCCCTGCTCCCCAGAAGAGCCAAGAAGACTGACCACAAATCTGCCTCAGCTACAAGCTTGTGGTAGTCCTTTATCCCACCCTTGCTCTTCCAAGAGCCCCGTCAAACATGCCTGGAAAAGTGATTCTCTCCCTAACCTCTCCAAATCTCACAATGACCCTCCCGTCTTCAGAGAAGAGATCATAAGCCCCACACAATAGCTCTTAATACTCATTGGTACTTTTTCTTCTTTAGAAACAAAATATTAATAATATACACAAATCGTAAAAGAGTTCATGTGCTTTAACATTTTCAGAAAGTGAGAATCCTCTTTGTCCTCCAATAAACAACATGGATAGTTCAATTTCCCCTGCTTGGTGCCAAACAAACAAATAGATATAGTCTTGGAATCCAAGGATGAAATTGTTTGCTTTCCCTGGAACAATTTCCTTGTGTGATCAGGACTTGATGGTAAAGCAATTCCATTTTATGTTATTGAGGTATTTTGTCAGACTAGATCAGATTTTAATTGTTTCACATCTTCTTATGGACTTCAAATTAGTAAGCAATAGAAACTTAAGAACTAAAAAGTTTACAGTAGCATTTTAAAAAGAAGCATGGATTAAAAATGAGCACATGATTGAAACCTGAAATTAATAATCAGTGCTTTTGGAGAATGTAAAGTTTAGGCAGAAGTGAGAGTAAAAGCAGTAACTAGAGCAATGGCAGCCTTTGTGTGGCAGGGTAGGTAATCACTTAGATGTATGCCAAATGCAAACCAAAAAAGTCAGTGCCAGCTTTCATGTTACAATCTCAGAGCTGCTCTTCCACAAAACATATCTAGTCCTTCGTGCTATGGAGAGTTTCCTGGAACAGTTTGGAGGTATACATAATTACAAAGAAGGAAGGGAGGAAGGAAGCAAAGGAAGGAGGATTGAAGGAAAAGGAATAATAGCTATAATTCACTGAGTGCTTTGGGTACCCACCTTTGTGCATCATTGTAATATCTATTTGATTTGGTCTTCCTGGCAAGTCTACAAAATAACTATCATTATCCCCATTCATACACAAAAAGCCTGAAGAAGAGAGAGTTGCTCAAAGACAGAAAGAGGCAGGCCTGCTCATCAGTGACAGCTCCGAGACTCCTCTCACACCCGTTCAGTCTTGAACATCATCATCATCACCACCAACAGCCGCAACAATACTTATGAGTAATTTACATAGACTATCACTTGTAATCCCCACCACAACCCCTTGAGGTGATAACTATTGTTACTCCCATTTTACAGAATAGGGAACTGAGGCTCACAGAGGTTAAATAATGTCCAGGGTCACCAAGCTAGAAAAGTGGTAGGATTGGGATATGAACTCAGACAAGCTGACTCCATGTCCTTAACCATTGCATGCTTCAATATTCTGCACATTTCAGAAATATGACTGACACTTTAAAACACTCCTATACAAATATCATAGAACTAGCATTTCAATAAATGTCAATAAATGGCTTGCTCTACTGAATTCTGAACATGAGAATTAGCATCAAAACTAGGTCAAATTCAGTTACAGGTAACTTAATGCAGACTCCTGTTGCTTTTGTTTTATTTTCATTTTCTCATTTTGATGAAAATACGTTGTAATGGGTTAATTGCGATAAATCGTGTTAATTGTCTATTGGAGTTAGAAATTAAAATGAGCTGGGCTGGCTGGTCTGCTCAGTTGGTTAGAGTGCAGCCTTGTAACACCAAGGTTGAGGGTTCAGATCCCCATACCAGCCAGCCACCAAAAAAAAAAAAAAAAAGAAATTACAAAGAGCCAATGCTCAGTCTTACACTATCTTTCTAAAATGATAGTGAATTAACAAAATAAGAGAAACGTTCTAAACAGAAAATTATAAAGGAGGTACCTGGAAACCCTTTCCTTCTACAGACTTTGGGATAAATATGTATTGTTTATATACATAACCTGGGCTACTAGGTCTTGGTAACTGATTGGGACTTTAGGTATTTTTGTCTGGCAACAAATAGAAAAAAGAATAAACTTAGAAGAGCTCAGCTTATCTCTCCTTTTCGATTCTCTTCCTGTACTTTCATGCTAAATTGGTAAGTTATAGATTTTATCTAACAACCGAGAGGTACTTTCAAAAGAACACATTTTATAAAACATAAATTAGTCAGGATAAGATAGGCTATGCTACTTTAAAACATGAGCCAGTGACTTACCAAAGTTTAATTTCTTGCTCACACAGAGTGCTATGTCAATTGGGCAACTCCCCAGCATCTGTCCTTGCTTTGGGAATTTAGTAATCCAGGCTGCTTCCACTGAAGATTTCACTAGCTCGGCACATGTCTTTCAAGATCACAGCTGCAGAGGAAGAGAGGAGCTGAAACCTCGCACACAGACTCTTAAACGCTTTGGTTCAGAAACCACATATATCACTCTGTTTACTATTCGGTGGCCAGCATCAGGCTCATGACCACAAGTATCTGGAAATGTAGGGAAGCATACGCATATTCAGTGAGTAATAAATGCCTCTAACATAGTGCATTATATACATGTTTTCTTATTTCTACTGCTACTACTGTTACTGCTAATACTAAAACTGTGTAATTGTGACAACCAAAGTTTGCTTGCTTTTTTCATTTTCTTTCAAGGAACAAACTTTTGGTTTTATTAATCAATTCTACAAAGCTCATTTTTCTTCACTAATTTTGCCTTTATTTTTAATCTACTGTAAATTCATCTACTCTTTGGATTTTTTTGTTGTTCCTTTTCTATATTCTTGAGTTGAGTACATTATTTTCAAGCTTTCTCGTTTGCTAATAAAAGATTAAGGCTATAGATTGGATGAGGGGCATAAAGAACAAGTATGATTTGTAACAATTAATATGCTAATAAAAAAAGATTAAGGCTATAAATTTCCCTCTGAATGCCACTTTGGCTGCTTTCAACAGTTCTGATATATACTACTTTCATTGTGGTTTCATTCTGAACACTTCATAATTTTACTTTCACTCTCTTTTTATCCAGAGAATTATTTAAGAATGTGCTTTGTTAATTTCCAAATGTACAGATTCTGAGTGGCTCACTTTTATTGTTAATTTATCACTGTAAATAACATCATAATAACATTGTAATCAAATAACATGACATAGGAAATCAAACATTTTTTAACTTGTTGAGATTTCTTTTGTGGCCTGTTTTTTGCTATATTTACCTCACTCTTTGAAGTATGGTGAAGAATTATGTAGGGAGCTTTTACAAAAATCTATGGCCAAATGTTACTTCAGACAACCAAGTCAGAATCTGCAGGAGCAGTTCTGGGCATTGTATTTTTTACCTGCCCTTCACACACACTACAGCAATGACTCTCACATACCCCACTGGTTGAAAACCTCAGTTTCACCTATTTTGTAGATTTGGAGTCTGAGAAATTGGGTGATTGGGAAAAAACTGCAGGAGAAGCTGACTGGGTGGTAGTGAACTTTGTCACATTAAGTAAATGTATCTTGTTTATTGTCATATCTCACTTACCTTTGTATGCACAATGCCTGGCACAAGAAGAGAATGCAATTGATAAATGAATAGATAAGTCAGTAGTGACCTAGGCAACTATGAGCATCCCATAATGATAGCTGATGGTCTTCATAACAAAAATAAAGTCCAATTTCATCTTCTGAAATATCAATAGCTTTTGAGAAGGTGTCATGGTGTCACAGCATTTGTATTACTTTTATATCTTCTCCCCATGTACAATGTTAAACACATAGTAAAAACTTCGTAAATACATCTTAAATGAAAATTATGAGCATGTATACTAGTTTCCTATTGCTGCTGTAACAAATTATCACAAACTCAGTGGCTTAAAACAAGACAAATTTATTATCTTACAGCTCTGGAGGTCAGAAGTTCAGAATGGGTCTCACTGGGCTAACCTCAAACTGTCAGCAAAGCTGCATTTCTTTCTGAAGGCTCTAGGGGAAGATCCATTTTCTTGCTTTTTCCAGCTTCGTGAGGCTGCCACATTCCTTGGCTTGGGACTCCCTTCCACTTTCACAGTTATCAATGGCAATTCTTTCTTACAATGCCATTCGCCTGTTACTAACTCTTGCCTCCACCCTACCCGTTTAAGACCCAAGATAATCTCCTTATTTTAAGGCCAATTGATAAACAACTATAATTCCATCTGCAACCTTAATTCCCCTTGCCATGTAACATAACATATTCACAGGTTCTGAGGATTAGGACATGGACATTTTGGGGGGGCCGTTATTGTGTCTATCACAGCACATGCAAGATTTTTTTTAAAAGAAAGGATAAAGGGAGAAATGACAATGAATGGAGTGGTAGCATTAATAACAGTAACAAGACTAGAGATATACAAGGATTGGTGCATTGGACTACAATATTCTGTAACAAAGCAAAAAATATTCTCTGTCCAATGCTGTTAGCTAATTTCAAGCACATGCATGTGCATGTGTGTGTGTGTGTGTGTGTGTGTGTGCGCACGCACACACACACACACACACACACACAGAGAATAATATCCTGGTTAGCTGCTGCCATTGCTGGGAAAACTAAACAAGAAATGAAAGGCAGCTCTGTTATTTGTAGAGCTTTTGTAGAAAAAAGTTCCCAAATTCCTTTCTTCCTGGAAAGGAATTATTTTTCTTCTACTTCCATTTTTGCTCACGTCTAACATTTCCAACAATTTTTAGGGGGGTAGATGAAAGTCTCAATATTTACCTTCCCAGCTGAAACCATCAACATGCAAAGGCTGATGGTGATTGTAAAAGTGCGCCCCCCCCCCCCCCGGTCTGAATTAGAGGAAGAGGCTGGTAGACATCGCCCCTTGGTGCAGAGAGGCAGAGAAGCCATTCTCCATGGCTCCCCATCTGTCTTGCTGGAGGAAATTTCTTGGCTAAAACACCAAGAAAAATGGTTGCTTGGAGAGTGTAGTTTCCCAGAGTTTTTAGAATTAACTTTTTTCATCTTTTAAAACCTACCTATTGGGAAATCTCTTTAAAATATATTGCACTAAAAGAATAATCATACTGAGTCAATATTGCATGAAAAGATATAATAGCATAAACAAATTATTAATTTTCTTTCCTTTTAAAGAATACTCTGAATGCAATTTTAACAATTCTCTTTGGTTGAGAACTTCAGTTCTTTTACTGTTCTGTAGAGTAGGTAGAACACCAATCTTTTGCATGTTTATGCCATTTTTTAAAAGGTTTTTGTTGTTTTGATTTGTTTTGTTTCGTCTTTTTAGGTTTTGCCTCCTCTGTTGCTATTGGTGGTCACTTTTTGATTTTGATTTTGAGTGTGACTTCCTTTAATGACTTCCTTCCCCTTCTCATTTGCTGTGGAAATAGTAACTAGGATACCAATCTAGTTCAAATTGTAAGTAAAATTAGGTTAAATAGGATCCTAATAAAGATCGCACTTACAAGTGAAGTGTGTGAGATTTAAGGCAAAACCAGATTGACAGTGCCCACAGTACCACCCATTCCATCTGGAATTCATGGCTGTCTATCATCTGCTTGGCTTCTTAGAAGCTGTTTTTACCTCTTTTATATTTTTGTTCTGAATAGCTTAGTGTGAGATTACTATGTTCGGGCAAAATGAAATATTGCTGTATTTTTTAATGTGCCAAAGTCTTGAAATGGGATTTAAAAAGGGAGGGGGTCCCCAGTTCTGGAATCAATCCCTTTACCAAAGCCATGCCCCTTTCAATGCTATAGCAACTTGATATAAAACCAGGGCTGTGACCTATAAATGTCCATTAATAGTAGAATAGTCAAAGTGTAGCTCATCTGTATAACGAAATACTATGCAGCTATTAACTGTGTATAATATATATATATATAAAATAACACATGTATTATACACACACACACACACACACACTGACTGGATACTATGCTTACTGTCATATTGTTTAGTGGGAGGGGGGTGTTGATAGAAAAATGCTTCCTTCTGTGGTCCCACAGGATGACAGCTCTGAGATACATTTCATAAGGCAGAGGTCCCAGCAGGATCCAGCCCCAGTCACCCTTGCACTGTCCAACTCAGTAAAGCAACCTTCTGTTAGCTGTCAGTCTTTCCCTGCTTCACCCCACTGGTTCCTGCTCCTGCACTCTGCAATCACCTCCCCCAAGTCACTGCTTACAAGCCTTTGTCTTAGGATTTGCCTTTGAGAGAAGCTAGGTTAAGAAAGGTCAAGTGAAGACCTCGTGTTTAGAGATGCCTTATCCATATTGCAACTGTGGGTCAAGACCTAGAGAACCGCAGAGAAGCTGACCCAGAACACTGACATCACTGGCCACAGAACAACTCCCCCTACCTCTGGACATCTTGCTCTGCGAAAAGAATAAACTCCTTTTGTTTAAGTCACTCTGAGTGGGTTTTCTGTTACTTGCAGCCAAAAGTACTTTAAATGATACATGAGGTCAATCAAAGTCCTTCTTGGGAATATTTTATTTAGAACTGAAGGCAGAAGGACAAGCCATCTGCGTGGGGAAGCCAGAGGGTGTGAGACAGGCAGTTCCTGGTGACCACAGGTCCACCTTGTAGAGAATGCTCATCTGAGTGAAGCGCGGACAAAAGAAGAAAGAGTCCTATGGTGAAAATTCTTCTGAATTCCTCTTTTTGCTTAAGATATTTCACATAAGGTTTTTATCTCTTGCAAATAAGAGTCCTGCCTAATTTAAGTATGAGCCATTCTTGTTTTTTAAAAAAACAAAAGTAGACACTGAAGTGGGTGCATGTGTGTGAATATGTGTTCATCTACACATAGAAAAATATAGGAATGGATACTGAACAGTCAGCAGTGGTTATATCTGGAGAAAGTCAGAATGGAGGGGAGGAAGGACATAGTATCACTTGTACCTTCTAAATTCTCAATGTTTAAATCTGTTATAATCAGCTTGTATCATTTTGTAATTTTAAAAGATTAAAACTGCAGAAACTCTGAGATAATAAATGTGTTTCTTTATGTTAAGTTTGAGGTGTACAGCAATAGAAAACTAAGACACACAAGGAGTCATTTAAACTTCACAACCACTGCTTACGAACAACCCTCAGCTAGACAACCACAGATCCCAATGCCTGCATAAAACTAGCAACAGTGTGCCAAGAGAAGGACTGATGCTGGGAAGCTGTGTCCAATTGGTCTGTGACCACAGCATGTAACCATGACCCCCCCACACATACAATTTCCCCGAGAATCCAACACAAATAAGCCCAAAACCTGTTTAAAAAGCAAAACCTAAAATAGCATGTCATTCTGCAAATGCAGCTTCAAACAAGCTTATCAACTCACCCCTTTCCAGACCAGTGCATTTCTAGATGGGAAAATCTAGACCTGCCACAGGTAATGAGTCTGTATAAAAAGCCTAAGTGCTAAAGGAGGTAGAAAGTATGCTGGACCAACCTAAGCACACAGGCTGATGGGATGGAGCCAGGACCAGAGGATGCGGTTATGGGAAATGGATACAGATATTGGCTCAGCCATGGCCACTTGGTGGATGGACCAAAGAACATAATCATAAGGACATGACGTTCTCAGGATGAAGATGGTATTGGCAAATGAAGCACGGACAGCTAAAAGAAAAGCAGGTGACAGTTCTGAGCAATGCCAGCAGGACCTGAAGTGGCTGCAGAGGGCCAGGAGTAGAATCCAAGGGAGAGGACTAGAAAGATTTTGTGTGGGGCTGCGGAGTTGAGAGGCAGTGTTCAATTGTAGGTGGAACTCAGAATTCTGGGTAGGGACACTGAGGCAAAAATTTAAGGTTGTGAATAGTAAGAGTTACATGTGCATACTTACTACATGGCAAGTGCTTTAAATTCATATTTCACTTAATTCTCCCCAAAACCCTGTGAGTAAGGAACTTTTATTATCTCCATTTTTCAGATAAAGAAACTAAGGTAGACAGAAGATATGTGATTTGCTCAAAGTCACAAAGCCCAGGTATTAGTCAGTGCCAGCTGTCATAAAGAAATACCACAGACTGGTTGGCTTAAACAACAGAAGTTTATTTTCTCAAAGTTCTGGAGGCTCAAAGTCCAAGATCAAGCTGCCAGCAGGGTTAGCTTCTGGTGAGGCCTCTTTTTCTGGCTTGCAGACGTCTACCTTCCTGCTGCATCTTCACATGGCCTCCACTCTGTACCTTGTGGAGAGAGAGAGTTCACTAGTTTCTATTCCTCTTCTTATAAGGACACCAGCCCTATCAGATTAGGGCCCCATCCTTATAACCTCAATTAACCATAACTACCTCATTAAAGGCCCTATCTCCAAATACAGTCACTGGGGGTTGGGGCTTCAACATAAGAATTTGAAGGAGACACAATTCAGATCATAATAGCTAGTAAGCAGTGAACACAGACAGTGTGACTCCAGAGCCCAATACTCTTGTGTATTTTAATATATATATTCGTAGTATAATTTACATATTATAGGCTCGATGAGTTTTGAATAAATGTGTACATCCATGTGACCCACATTCCTACCAAGAACTATACAGTACTCTTAACCACCGCACTCTCCTAGACCATGTGGTGACGGGAGGTGCTGCCACTGGCAGATTTTACAGCAGACAGAAGACATCCCTAGAATTATAGACATAAGGCCCACTCCCAGAAAGACCTCATTCTGGGCTCCCTCCCACACAAACACACTGCTTGGGGCTCCCCTCCTGGGCCAGTCCTCTGGTGCTCTGCTCTGGATCCCAGAAGACTGTTGGCAGCCCTGTTTCCCAGGGTATTACTCCCCCTCCATCTCTACTTCTCGACATCTCTGTGGCTCTAGCTCCCAACAACACACAGATCAACCAGATGACACTAGTGCCTCTATGGTTAAAAAGAAAAAGGGCTACATCCCTGTTAACCACCAGTTTAGCAGTAGTGGCTTCCTGCTGTTACTATTTTTTAGGTTATCTCACCATCCACTGTTTGATTTTCATCTCTTCCATCTCCTGTATAACCCATTCTCTGCATTAAATTTTCTCTATTTCAAGTCCTTGGCATGGTTTCTCTTTTCTCAGTTATACTTTTCTAACATACTGACATACTCCCTACGTGTCATGACCGACTCAGAAACTGGGGTGATTCTAGGCACATATAGATGGACCCCATCCGTGCACAGAGACTAGTGGCTGGAGGACCCATAAGCAGAGGTTTCTTCAAGAGATTAGCAGGGATTGTGTTTACATTTGTCCTCCACTTGTTGACATCTTGTTGGTCCATCTTGTTAGCAAATTAGCACTTTCCTCCAATTCATCCATTGCCTATGGCTCAATTATTTTTCAGGTGGACCTCTGAAAGATGTCAAGACTAGAGATGGCTTTATCACCTGGTTCTTCAGCTATTGTTGTGAGAGTAAGCTTTTGATTTGTCAAACTGCCACATCTTTCAAAAACATGCTTGTCTATATGAAATGGTTGGGGAGAAAAGAATGACTAAGGAGGGCAAGATGGGACACTTCAACACTGAGGTGCCTTCAACAGCCTGTGGGTATCCCCAGGGATCCTGCCAACCAGCTGGAGGGTGGAGGATGAATCACAGGCAGAAGCTTAAAAAAGGCAAAATGCCTGGTCAGCTCTAGTTCTGGTTTACTTTACGGCAGGCTCTGGCTAACCATAAAATCCATATTGAGTAGGTCCCCATGACTACCACAGAAGGACCCCCACCTCTAGTTTGGCTGCAAAACTAAGTCTTGTCTTCCAAGAGCCTCTGTCTTTAGGAGGGAGTGCCAGGAGGCAGACTGCATCCACTGACTCACTGCTCCACATGCCAGGACTTCTCCAGAACTGCAATAGTTACGAGTCAGGTTTCCTCTGCTCAGCTCACAACACCTAAGCAGTGGGCTGTGGGTCTGCCTGGATGGCAGGAGGAGAAGCCCCACTGTCAGGGGGTAAAAGGAAACCAGACAGTTCCCACCTCTCCTTCACTCTACGTGATAAATCACTTCAGCTGGGAGAACTGCCATGAAATGACCTGGCAGCTAATGAGAGAAATAGAATGTGAAAACAGAAAGACAGGAAGAAAGAATCCTGTTATTCACAGAACTTTTCATCTGAACCACAGAGCAGGCTCTTGCTTTCTGTGAGAATAATAAAATCACAGTCCTGTACTATATTAGCTCCTCAAATAAAAGTAAATTCCTAGAATGTAACTATTTGGGGTTTCTGAGTTGGATTTAGTTTTCAATGGGTAAAGGCATAAATTAAAAGGAGGGATTGGGTACCCTTAAGAAAGCCAAAGAAGTAAATAAGCTTGCAGTTCAAACCAGGAAAACACAGGCTATGAGGCAGCTCCACTCTGCAGCTTATTCAACACCTGGTCACAAAACAACAGAGTCTTTGCCCAAGCTGGAATTTTTGCACCACGGACTGGCAACTTCAGAGGTCCAGTAGAATGCCAAGACTGACTTTTATACCTTGGGCAAAAGGGTGAGAAGGAAGACCTGGAAGGGATATTTCCATTCCAAAGGAAAATCACAAAAGCTAAGTTATTATAGCAGAAGGGCCCCAAAACAAATTAGTGGATATAAAATTTTAAGAATAAAGAAATACTCTTTGGGGAGAAGTGTTTAGGAAAAAAACACAAAGAAAGCATGAATATCATATTATAGAAACAAACTATTCTATACAAAATAAAGTGAGTGAAAAATTAGTTAACATCACGTAAGTCAAATTCATGCCTCCTAAGTAGCAATTAGTAGGAGGTAGAGAAATTTGAGCTCAGTACCTCTATCTCACCATTCCTTATCTTCCCCACTCTACGCCACCCACCTCCTGCCTTTCAGCACCCCCTTAATCCAAAGGCACCCAGGACTCTCAGAATGCTACCAGAGAACAGTGTTCCTCTAAATTATTCATGTTACAGTGCTACTTACTTCCTGTCCTTCTCTTCTCAGAAGTATTTGCTATGTTAAAATCCAGTGAAAGTGAGCAATGCTTGAAACAAATAATGAATCACTCCTGGTAAGATTTCAGACACTAGCAGAAATTTCATGGGGCAAGGAAGGGAAAGAAGAATCTCTTCCTCACACCCTTAATGATACCACATATAAAAATATACTATAAACATGACCTCTTTTATACTGGCAATTCACATTGTATGGGTGAGAGAACATTATTTTTAAAATGCTGACTTTCAAAAGTTGAGATCACATACTTTCATTCAAAATAGCCATGTATCTAAAGAAGGCTAGCAGAAAGACATTTATGAACTTATTTCCAATTTGTATTTTTATCCTCATTTTGGAATGTTTATATCAATGAAGGCATGGGAAAGTTTTTTCAGTAACCAACAAACCTTTCTAAAACCCTCTTTGATCTTACCACACGTCTTTTCTATCAGTACATGAAAAAAATTTGGAAGTGTTTTTATTCAAAGCACATTCTGATCCTAATTGGGATAAAATCCAATGAATGACATGTCTATGTCCATATGACAATTATAAGGGATTCCTACAATAATATTGGCATTCTCATTCCTGACTGTGGTCGACAATTGCAGAGATAGATAAAAAATAATCCCTCCCAATTGCCTGCTCTTTTTCTGATGTGACTAGGGCACTCCTCCCATCAGTAGGTGACATCTGCTTCCTCTCCCCTTGAATCTGGGCTGGCTTTGTAACTCACTTGGACCAACAGAATCTGGCAGAAGGAACTCAGTGTAATTGCTAGGCTTAGGCCTTAAGAAGCCTTAGAACTTCTATCGCAACCTCTTGGAGCCCCAAACCTCCAGCTAAAGAAGTCCAGGCTGCACTACTAGAGAGAGAGTATCCTGGAGGAGCACCAAAGAGTCCAGCTGACTTCCAGCCCCAGACATGTGCAGGAGGCCACATTGGGTCCTCCTGCCCCCGCCAAGGCCAGCCAACACATGTAGAGCAAAGACAAGCCTTCTCCACTGCGTCAAACTGCAGAGCCACAGAATCATAAGCAAATGACTGCTTTAAGCTACTGTGTTTTGGAGTAGTTTATTAGATAGCAGTAAGATAATCAAAATGTAGACCTTATAAAAAAAATGACTAAATTATGTACAGCTAAATTATGGACATGTCAGAGATGAGAGCCTTGATCTCAGAAAACGCAATCTCTCTCAGTACAAAAACGTAAATGATTAAAGTCCAAATTAGAGACTGTTCCCCCAATATCCATGTTCACCTTCTTTTATGGCGGTGGTTCTCAAAATGTGGTCATGGGCCAGCGTTGTCAGCAACACATGGGAACTTGTTAGAAATGCAAATTCTTGGTCTCCTATTGAAAGAAAAACTCTAGGGGCAGGGCCAAACAATCTGTATTTCAACAAGTCTGGCAGGTGATTCTGATGCATGCTATAGTTTACGAATCACTGTTCTATAATGATAAGATATCTGATGTTTAGCTGTTTAGTACACATGACCACCTGGATAAAACTACGTAAGGCAGCTGGGTAAGGCCACTTGACTAAATTCTGGCCAGCAAGAAGTAAGAAGAAATGGGTAAAGGGGAGTTTTCTTCTCTTCCCTTTCACCTTCATGCTGGCTAGAATTCAGATGTGAAGGCTGGAGCCCCAGAAACTGTCTCAGACCAAAAGGTGATCCTGGGAAATGAATCCATCCACAACAGAGCAACAAGTTGGAAGGGACCCAGGACCCCGAAACTATGGAGCTGCCAGGTTAGCTCTGGACTAACTCCCTGACTTCCTGAACATACAGAGAGATCTCTATCTTGGTTAAGCCTCTGTTACTTTAAGTTTTCTGTCTCTCACACTTAAGATTAGATCCTAACTAACACATGATCTTAGTAAAGTGAGTCTTCCCTCCCCTCACCAACTGAGGTATTCAATATAAGAATATTTTATTTTCTTTGTTACAAATGATCTTTTAGATTATTTCTTTAGTTGTTTATTAACTGTCTCCCTATTTAACTAGAATCACCATGAGGGCAGATTGTTTTTATTATTGAATCCCAAGCATTCAACACATTTCTACCCTTACAATAGGGACTTGGTAAATATTTACTGAATCAAATGCACAGATGGAAGGATGAATGTAAGCAAACCAAATCTTGTCTAGACAGTTTTTCAGCACTGATAAACTGACCAAGCTTCAAAAGAAATCTTTCTCTAAGTACTGAATGTTCAACAAAACCATCCCCTGCCCACATCCCACCTCTGTTCCACATTTTAATCTGAATATGAAGCAATAATAGAAACCAACACTTTTAGAAGGCTTAAAATGTGCCAAAGACAAATCCCAATACAGGGACATCCTACAATATACCTGACCAGTACTTCTCAAATTGTCAAGGTCATCAGAAACAGGAAAGTCTGAGAAACTGTCACAACCAAGGGAGCCTAAGGAGACATGAGAACTGAATGTAATGTGTTATTGTGGAACAGATCCTGGAACAGAAATGGACATTAGGTAAAAATGAAAAAACTCTGAATAAACTACTGACTTCAGTTAATAACAGTAATTTATCAATATTGGTTTATTAATTAGAATGAATGTACCATACCAAGGTAAGATGTTAATAATAGGGGAAACTGTGTATGGGGTAGGGCAGGAAGGATATATAGAAACTACCTGCTCACTTTTTCTATAAGTCTAAAACTGTCCTAAAAAATAAAGTCTATTAATAAAAGAAATATGCCAAAGACTGTTACATATATTAAATCATATTTTTTATATATATATATATATATATATATATATATATAGTCTCATAAAGACTAAGACAGGAACTATGATGAGCCCCATTGTACAGATACAAGAGAGTACATTAAGTTCTGTTTCCCCAAATGCTCAAGGTTTTACACTATATGTTTCTTCCAGATAAGGTTGTATTTGATTCAGTAATTTAAATATGTATTGATTACTGCGTGCCAGCGAGGGACAGCAGAGTCAAAATTGGGAGGGCAGAGAGTCTTCCAACCAGCCCACTGAAATTTAAAAGGCACAAGCAAACACTTTCAAGAATATACAGTTCTAAAATTAGTACATATACTCCTCCAACAGCTAGAAACAACTGAGCTTGACATATCTAATTATCAAGAATAATTACTCAAATATGAAGCCACCAGATGGCATGTATTGTTAATACTTAAATCATACATCATAAGTTACAAAGCTGATTTAAGAGTGGGTTTGTGTCCTAGGTAGCAATATAGCTAAGGCTCTATGTCAAGGTACAATCCTTGGTCTATGAGAAAAGAACACCTCAAATGAGAAAATTCTCTGTCATTGCATTCCTTTCTAAAGATATTCACTGTAAACTTCCTTAACTACTATTTTGGCTAGCAGAACCTCAGCATTTCATTGCTTGCTACCCTCTTGACTAAAACAAAGATTTGGCACTTTCGCTGGTCAAGCCGAAATTCCTAGGCAATGCAACTTGACCATGAAATGTTATGAGTGCTCACTATAACAATGTGGTACACACAGACAGAAATAAGCCTTGTGGAAGAAATATTCTGCAAAGCGTATTACCCATGGTGTTTGACTTCTGTACTCTGAACCGTAATCGATAGGTAGTATTCAATCCAAATATCTACCTGCAACAACACCCGTGTGCAATTGACTGAATGTTTGTGTTCCCCTCAACTCACAGGTCGAAATCCTAACCCCCAATGTGATGGTATTAGGAGGTGGTGCCTTTGGGAGATGATTAGGTTATGAGGGTGAAGCCCTGATCAATGGGATTAGTGTCCATATAAGAGACCCCGCAGAGCTCTCTAGATCTCTCTCTGCCATGTGAGAATACAACGAGAAGAGGAAAAGACAGCCATCTGCAAACCAGTTAGAGGGAGTACACCCACAGTCTCTAGATGTGTGGGTGCATTGATCTTGGACTTCCCAACAGCCTCCAGAACTGTGAGAAATAGGTTGCTGTTTAAACCATCCAGCATTTTGTCATAACAGCCCAAGCTGACTATGATAGCAAAGGGAGGACTTTACATCTATAATTTCATTGCTTTTCATGGTTCCTTCACCTGCCCCACTCCATTTATTCTTAAAAGCTCAGCTGAGGCATTAACTCCTTCACAGTCTTTTCTGGGTTTTTTTGTTTGTTTTATTGGTTATGAATACTCACGGGGTACAAAGCCGACCATCACCACTTGTGAGCAGGATGTGATGGCCAGATCAATACTGGCAGCATGCCCATTTTCACAAATTGCGATTATACCATGTCCCCCACCCAATTAATCCCTGACTTTCCTCCCCCTCCCCTTTTCCCCTACCCTACTCCACAACCCTAGGTATGCTCTCTCCCTCTGTAGGTCCAACGCACCACTGTGGTCTTTTCTTCCTTCTTCCTCTCTTAGCTCCCAATTATGAGTGAGGACATGCAGTACTTTTCCCTCTGTGCCTGGCTTCTTTTTTTTTTTTCTAAAAGATGACCCATAAGCTGATCGTCACCCTTGATTTGGTATTGTTAGCACCACGCTCTCCCAAGTGAGCTAACCAGCCATCCCTCTACAGGGATCTGAACCGGTAGCCTTGGTGTTATCAGCACCACACTCCCCCAAGTAAGCCAGGGGCCGGCCCTGCCTGGTTTATTTCATTCAGCGTAAGTTTCTCCAAGCTCATCCATGTTGCTGCAAATGGCAGAATTTCATTCTTTTTTATGGCAGAGTAGTATTCCATGGTATATATATATACCACAGTTTCCTTCTCCAATCATCCATTGATGGACATTTAGGTTGATTCCATGTCTTGGCTATTGTAAGCAGAGCTGCAATGAACATGGGAGTGCAGGCATCCCTTATGATTTCCATTCCTTTGGGTATATACCCAGAAGTGGGATTGCTGGATCATATGGTATATGTATCTGTAGTTGTTTGAGAAACCTCCATACTGTTTTCCTTAGTGGTTGTACTAATTTACAGTCCTACAAACAGTGTAGGAGTGTTCCCTTCTCTCCACAGCCTCACCAGCATTTGTTGTTCTCCGTCTTTTTGATTATAGTCAGTCTAACGGGGGTGAGATGATATCTCATGTGGTTTTGATTTTCATTTCCCTGATGACTAGTGATGTTGAGCATGTTTTCATGTATCTGTTGGCCATTTGTATGTCTTCCTTAGAAAAATGTCTGTTCAGATCCTTTTCCCATTTTTTAACTGCGTTGTTTGTTTTTTACTGTATAATTGCTTGAGTTCCTACAGTCTTTCTTAACTTGCTCAGTGTGGTCCATTTCTATACACTCCCATGGCACCTTGTTCTGACCTTGGGTCATAGGGTTTACCATAATTCAGTAAGATTCAGGATGTATTGAATGAATGCCTATGAGATACTATTCTGGGTACTTGCAAATCATCAATGAACAAATCAAAGATGCCAATCCTTCTGAGGAAAAACAGATAATAAGCAATAAACTATAATACATAAGTAAATTCTACAGCATGTTATACTGATAAGTGCTATGGAAAAAGAAAATGTGAACAGGGTTAAGGGGATGGAGTGGACTAGGGCACAGAGGAAGTTCAGGTTGTGGTATTAGAGTGGCCAAGGTAGGCTTCAGTGAGAATATGAGATCTGAGCAAAGTCTTGAAGGAGGTGAGTTAGTTAACTCAATAGATCCTGGAGAAGGATTCCAGGCAGAGGGACCAAATAGAGCAAAGACCCTCTAGCAGAAGAGGTGAGGTTGAGAAACAGCCAGGAGGCCAGTGAGTCTGGAACAATGTGCACCAGAAGCAAGTTAAGAAAGAGGCGAAGCAGGGAGCATTAATTTTGTAGGGACTGTAGGCCATTACGAAGACTTTGGCTCTTTCTCTGAGGAAAAATGCAACTCAAAGGAGTTGCATTTTGACTAGAAGAGAGACATGATCTGACTTAGTTTTGCAAGATTTGCCCTGGCCACTATATTGAGAATAGAATTGTAGTGAGGCCAAGACAGAAGCAGAAAAACCTGTTAAGAGGTAATTATAGGTGACAGAAGAGGATGCCTCAGGCCTGCACAGAGGAGGGCAGATTGTGGACTTAGAACCTTGGTGGGTTAGATGTGGGGTCTAAGAGAGAAGGAAGCCAAAGGTGACTCTGGGGATTTTGATATAAACTCCTACTACAATAGAGTTATCATAAACTAAGGGGAGAAAGACCATGGAAGAAACAGGTTAGGACACAAAGAGCAGGAATTCAGGAAAGAATGTGAATCTGGCTGTTGTCTGAAAACTTTCCCTTGACACTTTCTGGTAAGATGGAGCAAACACAAGGAGAGTGGGTGTCAGTGGCTTGAAAGAAAATCTGGAATTCAGCAGAGGGGCACATTTTAGAAATGCTGCATTTCTAATTTGCATATCATGGAAAACAACACAGTGGGAAAAAAAACAGAAACAATGTCTCTGAGTTGAAAACTGATTTCGAAGAATTAGACTCTGACCATGAAAAAGTCCTAGAAATACATGAAATGATTTGTTTACATTTGCCTTTTTATACATAGCATGAGAATGAATTATTTAAAAAATCTAAGTCTAAAAATTTTTCAATAAATATAATTATGGTGACAGGAAATCATTATGTCATAGTTTAACTGGCAATTTTTTTCCTAGTGATACAAAAAAAATGACAATTTAATTACACACAAAGAAATATAATAGTAATATCTAATATTTACTAATCACTTACAATGTGCCAGGGACAGTGCTAATCCATACATATGGAACTTTTCATTTCACCCTCATCCACTATTAATTGCTTACCATTATTATTTACCAGTTTCCTGCTTTTTCAGACAAAGCTCAAAACAATGATGAAAATTTATGTCTCTGTATATCCCATACAATTTTTGTACTTTGCTATTTTTTTTCCTTGGAAAAGAGTCATCAGCCTCTTATTTAATAATTCCTCACCTTTAAGAATTTTAAGAATGACGTCTTTGGCATGGGCCTTCCATGCTTGCTCCATGTGTTACCCAAGTGTGGCTGCTATCTCTGCTCCCCACAGACCTCTAATTCTAGTCTCTGTGTCCTGTGTTTGGGGTGCTGAGTTTGGTTCCCTCTGTTCAAGTCAATAAAAAGGCATAGATGGAGGTAGTGGGGCTAAAGAGATGAGTAAAACTTTGATCCTGGCCTTGAGGTATTTACAGTCTATCGTGTTTGACAAATACAGGAGTGGGTAATACAACTCATAACACATGATAGGGGCTCTGCCTCTGTGTGTGCAGCAAGATCTGACAGGGAAGGGACAACTCAGGGCAAGCAAGAAAAGGTATTTTTTAAACTCCTTTGGCTTCAACATATATTATGGATAACAATAAGCATTCCTGAGCTGCAGCAAGTTGCTTAGGGAGTGTTTTGTTTATAACCTTTTCACATCTTGTATCATGTAGGCCACAAGAACATATGGTATTTTTCTTAATCTTGGATTAAAGTTGATATACTAGGTTATATAAAACTCTTGAAAATGATTCAGTTCCAGCTTCCTGGAAAAAGTACAAGAAACTCTGACACACAATTACAAAAGCATTCCACTGGTTCAGTTCAAAACCACAGTTACAAAAACTATTTAGCACTGTGCCATAGAATAGGTATTAGACAGTTAACATTTACAGAGCATTAGATGGTAACATATTAGACTACGTTAGATTACAGTGTGCCAGGGACAGTGCTAAGCCATATAAATGGATCTTTTTATTTCACCCCTACCTATTACTAATGTAGTTACCATTATTTCCCCCTTTTTTGGGAAAAAGCTCAAAACGGTGATGAAAATTTCTGTCTTCTCTAGGTCCTGTACAATTTTTGTACTTTGCTATTTTTTTTTTCCTTATTAGACAATAACATTTGCATGAATCTGCACAGGGTAATTGTACTGAGAGAAGAAAGGGACAAAACAGATATAGTCCATCCTGGAAGAAGATCACAGTCTAGTTAAGGAGACTCTGTGAACTTTGATTAAGAAACTAGACTGTCAAGATCCAGGACTGTAAGCATGCCAATTCTAGAAAATTCAATTTCGTTTCACCATTTATAACTCTCATAGTTTGGGAATATTTGTATATGTTCTAAGGGACTTTTTTATCTTCAAAGGATCTCAGAACTGTAAATGCATCTGCTCCAACCAACAGATTAGGATGGAATAAAAAATTTTTCTGATCTACAAATGCAAAACCCTAATGATAAAATCTACTCATGCAGGGGAGGCATAGGTATGTGCGTCCTCCTCTAAATTCTGTTGGCAAGAAGCTATTTCCTGGAAGAAGCAACACTGTAGTTAATGGAACAAACACAAAAACTAAATCATTGTCATTTTTGACAGACCCTTTTAAAAGAAAGTATGTGGAATAGTAGAATATAAGAACTTAACAGGACTAGACTCCTTGCTAAGAAAAGTCTACACAGAAAAGGGACACTAGCTATCATGACACTGAATTTTTTAAGGGTTCTTATTCTCATATGCTGCCTAGGGATGTGAGCAGATGAAAAGATTTATTCTCAGTTTTGGAGATCTATTTTACAGCTTAATGATTATAGTTAATAATAATGTATCATGTACTCGAAAATTGCCAAGAAAGTAAATCTTAAATGTTCTCACCACAAAAGAAAAATAAGTTTGTGAGGTGATGGAGATGTTAATTAGCTTGATTTAATCATTTCACAATGTATACATATGAAGGTATTTCAAAAAGTTCATGAAAAGATTCACATTATCTTTTAAAACGTTTTGAAGCGCCCTCATATATCAAAACATCACACTGTATACAGTAAATACACACAATTTTTATTTGTCAATTATACCTTAATAAAGCTGGGGGAAGGGGAAGTCCTGAAAAGAGATATAATACTTTATAGCTTATTGTAAAAGAAAATAAACTTACTTAAGTCGCAAAACACAACAACAATAAAAAACAACAAAAAACTTATTCTCTCCTTCTCCATCACTTTTACACACCCAAACAAGAAATCCCTTTCTAAATCCTTGCAAATGGGGGCAGAGGGTAGGGAGGGAATAAAAGTCTTGGTGGGAGGAGCTTTTGAAAATAGAGTCCCTCTCCTTGCTCCATCTTTGGATGTTACTGATGAAAAAGTGTTGTGTGTGGAAAAGAGAGAAAACTTAAGAACCACTCATTAAGTATGTGAACACACAAGTCAGATACATTCATAAGATTAGTTTTAGGAAACACAGTAACTCCTATCTTATAAGCTAACCATGTTATGACAGCCATTTATTATGCAGACATGAAATACTCAGGGCGTGGTTTGAACCACTGTATCTTATACCTGTTAGGGCATGAGTCTGCTGTGTTCCGTTTTCTGTGTTACCAAGACAATGTTCATCAATGAACCACAACTAATACAACACAAGAATTTTAATGAGATGCATGTGAACTTCGGTATTAAGATTGGCAGAACTACTGACCCTTTTCCTCATAAATTGAAAGAAATATCACTATTCTTAACAAGAAATGTTCTCTGGTACTTCTGAAATACATCCTATGATAAATTGTATTTTACTTTATCACAGTGAAGCACCAGGTTTTAAGCCATGGAAGGTATTCAGTATGGACTTTTTCTTTGCTTTCTTTTAATTAGAGTCAGGTAGCAGGGGCATAAAGCCTGAAAGGAAAGGAGCAAAAACCTAATGAACCAGTTAAAAAGGCAAGAGAATCCCTCTTGTTTTGCCTTTTTACTACTAATCACTTAGATATTTGACTATGAACATTAGTATAAGAGTAGTACAGCTGAAACTGCAGAATTTGGATAAGACTACAAAAAAGTAAGCTTGGAACCTTGTAAAGTTAAAAGTCTCCACCTTCTCAGGGTTACTAATGCTGTTTTCCCACGGCTTCTTGGAAAATACCACTGTTTTCTTTGGGTCCTTTCCAGGCGCTTTACTGAGGTGGCAAGATGGAGGAAGAGGAAAACATTGTAAAAAACTAAATTATGGAAGGACAGGAGTGCTGACTTCAATATGCTTCTGTTCCTTCTACATAAATTTTATGAATATGCTTGTGGAGGAGAAAGGATGGTCAGAAAATGTAGCATTGGTCATTTACTGATTGTTCTAGCATAATAATTTTCAAATATTTTTATCATACCCTAAACCAGTGTTTCCAGAACTATCTATAATGAAGGACCAAAATTTTTAAATTTCCAATCCATTACTGACCACTGCTTTTGTAAAATACAATAAAAATGAATTACTAGAAAAATAAAATTGAAAAAGCAGAGAATACAAAATATAAGCTAAAAAGTTGTTAGTGATTTCAACAGACATAAAACACTGTCATATTACTATTAAAGTTTATAAAAGCTTACTCTCAATTTCTGTACTTACCTGTTGCAGACCAGTAACAAACTATTCCTAACTACAGTCTGAGAAGCAATGCCTAGTCATACATATACACAAACACAGGACACAGACACATCACACAAGGACACACACAAACACATCAGACAAAGTAGAACTAAATTTGTATCCATTTAAAAAGTAGTTTAAATGGATACATTTAAATTATTATTAAATTATTACATTACATAGTTTTTAAAAAACTTACTTCATTAAAAAAAAGGCTGATGAGAAAACAGCAGTATCCTACCCCACCTCTCCCTATCTTCTAGTGCCCACCCAGAGGCAGCCATAAAAGCAATAGCTGCCAATTTCCCCTCCGCCTCCCCAAGCCTGACTTTCCTCCTGGAGCTGTCCTACCTGCTCCTCAATCCCAACTTGTTTCTGAGCCTTTTGCACAAGTTTTGTCTCACGGGTTCCCTTTCCTCCCTTCTATGCACGGGTTCCCTTGGAGATAAATTATTGTTCAAATACAATAAAATTATTGTTCAAAATATTTGCTGCTCCTGCACTGGGGTGGATTATACTCTCTAGTCCCACTGCTGTTAGACTTGGCCATGACTTGTGATATCCGCCCCCTACCTTAGGATTTTACATCCTTGCCGTGTTAAACTCAGAAGTGACCATGTGATTTGCTTTGGCCAATGACTTGTCAATTCCAGGTGGAAGCTTAAGACATGTACTATCTCTTTTCCTTCTGCCACAAGACTAGCAACGTCACAGACAGAACATACTCCATTAGCCTGGGTCCCATTATCAAGGTGACAAGGAGCAGAATTAAAGCCTACACATGATGGGCATAGTGGGTGAGTAAGAAGTAAACCTATGTTGTTAACCATGGAGAGTTTGGTGTAGGTTGGTAACTGCATCACAGCCTAAACTGATAGATATACCCTTGTTTCCTGGATCTTCTTTCTTGGTTTACTCCCTCATTTTGGTGAGGCATATCTTCTGGTAGTTTCCTGAGAAAATGTTCATGACAGGCAAAAACCTAGTCGTCTGAAAATAAGAGAATAATGGATTTGAAATAATTTTTCCTCAGAATTAGAAAGCACCGATACATTGTCTTCAGGCTTCCAATGATGCTGTTGAGCAGTCAGTCCAGTGCCATCCTCAACCCTAGTATGTGACCCTGAATCCCCACCTACAAGCTTTTAAGGTTTTTTTATAACTGGTATTCTAAAACTGCATGGTCATATGGTTTCACATGGGTCTTCTTTAAGAGATTTGAATATCTCAGTCTTAACTCAAATATTTCAAATCCAGGAAAATATCTCCTATAATTTATTTCCCCTTAAGATAATCTTTTAGTCCTTTTTTTTTTTTTTTAGGAATTCAGTTTTATCAAAGTTGTACATGCTCATAATTTGAAGAGTCAACAGCTCTCTCACTGACTAGTTACAATTCCCCAGAGACAGCCACTGTGAATTCACTTAGCTGATTCTTTGGAGTTGACCATCATATATCTAAACAATATGTGTTAATTATGGCAACTTGATATTTCTGCTTTAGGCATTATTTACTGACCTTTTGTGATGGAAATGAGGGTCCATTCTCCTCCCACTCTGCATGCCCACCACATACATGCACCTTTCACTGTGTATCATTATTTTAGTTACATTAATAATCAGTATTTACAGTATTAGAACCTTGTATTTTAATCAGATTTGAGCTATACAATAAACTATGATTACTTTTCCTTTACAACCCAACTTTTTGTATTCCTTAGAGTTAATAACTATATTGTACCTTTCATTTACTTTGTTTTCTAAGCATGTATCACTAATTCAAAACTCTCTATCACTTGTTCAAATCTCATCTCAATACATTCATGCACATCAGATTTTGTTTGGTTGGTTAGTTGGTTGGACAGTTTGCTGGTTTCTCTCTTTCACGCTGAACAGTTTCCTTAATTGTAGGCTAACCCTGATATTCCAGTCATATTTGAGAAAGAGGCACTAAAACAACAGAGGAAAGCTCTGTGTGCATGAATAGGACTTGACAATTGAAAGGCTTCACTGAAGGTGACTGGAAAATGAGCAGTCATCTGTATTGGAGTAGCCCCATATGGAGGTTAGCAGTTGGTTGGCTGAATTTACAATTTTAAAATATTTATCTAAATGTTCTGTGGGCCTCCTTTTGTACTCTTCCTGGCCTCTGCAAATGGGATGAAGAAGGTGTAGCCTCCAGTTCCTCCTGCAGGCACTTAGCTATTCCTCTGCTATGCCAAGTCAGTTACTTTTCCTCCATTCACTTCCCATCTTCCAAATGTGTTGAATTCTCTCAATGGCTCGTCTCCGTACTTGGGGGTGAGGGGTTGTATTAGTTTCTTATTGTCGCTATAACAAATTACCACAAACTTAATGGCTTAAAACAACACAAATTTATTATTTTGTAGTTCTGAAGTCCAAAAAAGTCTCAATGGGCTAAAAGGTGTCAGCAGGGATGCTTTCCTTCTGGACACTTTAGGGGAGAATCTGTTTCTTTGCCTTTTCTAGCTCCTAGAGGCTGTCTGCATTCCTTAGCCTATGGCCTCATCCTCCATCTTCAAAGTCAGCAACAAAGCAAATTCCAATTTCTCCCTCTCCCTCTGACTCACTCTCCTGACTCCCTCTTTCCTTATAAGGATCTTTGTGATTACATCGGGCCCACCTCTATAACCCAGTATAATCTCTGCATCGCAATCCCTTAACTTAATCATGTCAGCAAAGTCCCTTTTGCCATGTAATATAACATATTCACAGGTTCCAAGAATTAGGACATGGACATCTTTGGGGTGGGGGTGGGGACACTGTTCTAACATAAGGGTTTATACTTTTCTTATTCCTTCACTGTGGAGTGTCAGGTAAGAGCAGACCAAAAAGCAAGTGTTCAATCACTTTGTTTGATTGGGAACCCAAATAGTATGTGTCCTAGTTCCAATCTCTGGAACTCTTCTCACATCATCTATTTCTGATATAGATATAACAATAGAAATAACCAAATCTCACTAAAGCCCTTGGTCCCTATGTGATATTAGAAGAGACCCCAGAAATGTTTTCATAAACCTGTCACAGTTTGGGAAAGGAGCTGGCAAAGTAAAAATGGGAAGAATATGAATAAGAGAGAAAAAGAGAAAAAATGGGTGGGGGGGAACAAGTTTTTTTTTTAAAGGATGTACATAAGATGTGATAAGATTATGAAACATGCATGTCACTTAGCATATGGTTGTGATCCATGGACTAGTAAAAGATCAGAGATGAGAATGGAAAGGCAAGATTTTATATGAAAAAAGAAAGCTAAACTTAGAATTAGAAGTTCTAAATTCGGACCCCAATTTTTAGACTTATGGTTTGATCTGGTACAAGTCAATTAGGTGTTTTGGTTATGCAGCAGAGGAAATTGAAACCGAGAGAAGTTATCTCCATTTAAATTAGCACGTATATGTGAAAAACCCTAGTGAGACATCTACCACACAGCAGCTGAATGTCAGTTGAATCTGTAGCAGAAAGAGGCACTAACTGAAAACTAACATTATGGCGTTAGCAATGATACCATAACATGAAAACCCAACAGCTACAAGGAAGATTAAAAGAAAACCATCTTTTCCATTTCTAAAAGATGAATTAGCCTGGTACCAGAAAATTCACCATAATGCATGGATATGATTGAAGATATTCTATAGAAATACCACTTTTACTCATTAAAAAAATTTTTATTGAGCTCTTCCAATGTGCCAAGCACCATGCTAGGCAGTACAAACACAGCAATGAATAGGCAAACACAATCTGTGCCTTCACAGAGGTTACAGTCTAGTGGGGAAATAGACAATCAGACCAACAATGACAAGTAAGAGTGATAGGTGTTTTGATGGAAATGCAAACTGAGAGTTCAGGCACCTAAAGCAGACTAGAGTGTTGGCGTTGAGAGAGGGGGAAGAAAGAGTTAGGTAGGGCTCTCAGAGTTAAAATACCCTTCAGAGCTCAGCTAAAGAGCCAGAACTGGTGAAGCAAAGATGGAGGGGAGGGGTTTGGCAGAGTGTTTCAAGAAAGCCACTCCTTTGCCTAGGAAGAGTGAAAATGTATCTTGGAAACCAGTTCGCCTGATTCTTGTGTCATGCATGAAAACAACAGGGCTGATGCCAGAAGAAAGTGCTTGGGTTACTATGGTGCTTTTAGAATGGTTGAATTACATTGATGGAGTCATAATTACTTTACTTTCTTTCCAAAGCAAAGTCTCCCCCATCCCTTTTCATTCTACAGGCAGGCAGTGGAGCACAGTGGTTAAGAATGCAGGCTCTGGAGCCAGATTGCCTGGGTTCATATTCTAACTCTGCCTCTTACCAGCTCTAAGACCTCACACACGTTTCTTCTCTGGCTTCAGTTTACTCATTTGTAAAATGTTCCTAACAATATCTTCCTCATTGACTTGTTATAAGGATTAGTTAATACAACAAAAATTGTTTAGAACAGTGTCTGGCACAAAGTAAGCACTCATTAAATCGTTACTTGTTATACTGGTTTTAATTGCCAACCATTGGCCTTTTTGCAAATTCTAGGGCAGAAGAGTCCATTTGACTTTGTTCAAATGCCTTGATTTCAGACACAGAGATGACAGAGAATGCAGTAGCACTAGTACCTTACCATCTGATCCTTGAAAGTAATTAAAAGCAATCAGAATCTCCCAGATCAGTTCTTCAGTTCTGACTCTGGGGTGTGGGAAGACCAGAAGCAAGTTATTATATAGAGCCAAGACAGAAATGGTAGAGACGGTAGCCATGTAGAAATCAGGCCCCATGAGAAGACAGTATCTTGGTGGAGGCCCATGATTCAGCCTGCAACACAGAAACTCAGTCTTTACAGAGGTATGCAGAGATGGTCAGGCTGAGGGAGACCTGTTTATGCTAACCAAATGCCCAGCAGATTAATGCAAATTTCGGTTGCATTCATTCAACAAAATTTGAGTGCCAACTATGTACCAGGCACTCTTCTAGATGTTAAGGATACAGTGGTGGGAAAAAAAAAAGACGAAACTCCCTGCCCTAGAGGGGGCAGACAATAAACACAATAAAAGAGTTAATATATAGTATACCAGGAAGAGACAGGTGCTATGGAGAAAAACAAAGCAGTAAAGGGAGAAAGGAAGAGCAAGAGCACAGAGGGGAAGTGGAAGGTGAACAATTTTCAACAGGGCAGTAAGGAAAGCCCTCACAGAAATGGGGGAATTTGAGCAAGGACCTGAGGAAGTGGGGAAGACACAGAAATGTCCAAGAGGAGCGTTCTGAGCAGAGGGAACGGCAATTTGAAGTCCTTTAGGAGACAGTGTGTGCAAAGTGTTTGAGGAACAGCAAGGAGGCCAACGGACTGAACAGAGAACAGTGGGGGAATAATAGCAGGAGTGAGGGCAGAGAGGTAATGCGGTCCTGTAGGACTAATTATAAAAATCTCAGCTTTTACTCTGAGCGAGATATGGAGGTACAGGAAAGTTTTGACATCATGGTATGGTAGGCTTTACATTTTAAAAGGATCACTTTGGCTGCTGCATTGAGAACAGAATGAAGGTTAAAGGTGGCTGACTCAAAAATCCTAAACAAAGATGACAGTGGCTTGGACCAAGGTGCTGTCAATGGAGATGGGGAGAGTCATCATATATTTTGGAGAGACCAACAGGGTCTAATGACAGTTTGGATGTGGGATGTAAAAGAGTCAGAGTTGGCTTCAGCAATAGAAGGATGGAGTTGCCACTAACCGAGATGAAGAAGGCTGTAAGTAGAGAAAGGTTTTTGAGGGGAAGGGGGATCAGGAATTTAGTTTTGGATGTAATAAAATGGAAAGGTGTATTAAACATCCAAGTAGAGATGCTGAAGTACTTGGATATATAAATCTGGATTTAACACCAAGGAGTTGTGAACATATTTATATTTAAAGCCATAAGATTGAATAGGAGCATTAAGGGAGACAGTATAGAAATGGAAGGGAAGAGGCTCAAAGACAGAGTCCTGGGATACTCCAATATTAGGAATTCAATGAGCAAAGGAGATTGAGAACAATGACCAGTACTGTAGGTTTAAAACCAGGAGAGTGAATTGTCCTATAAGCTAAGTAAAGAAAGGGCTACAGGGAGGCGGGAGAGACCAACTGTGTCAAATGTTGCTGACAGGCTGCCTTGGGTTGAATGTCCCCTCAAAACTTAATCCCCACTGTAACTTTTGATGGTGGGAAATCCCATTATGGTAATGGAAAGGTGGGGCCTTGAAGAATGATTACATTGTAGGACCCTGCCATAGTGAATGGATTAAAAATGGTGGTCATGGGTGTGGTTTGGAGGGCTTTAATTTAAAAGAGAGTGAATGAGGAGGTTACTCTCTCACTCTCTCTGCTCCACCACTTTCACAAGGTCGTCATTGTTGCCACCCCCAAGGTCTTCACCAGCTGTGTTCCCTGGACTTTGGACTTCTCAGCCTCAGAAACTGTAAGCAATAAATTTTATTTTCTTTATAAATCACCCAGTTCCAGGTATTTTGCTATAGGCCACAGAAATGGACTAATGCATAGGTCAAGCAAGATGGAGACCGAGAACAGGCCACTGGATTAAGCAACATGGAGAGCAGTTTCATGGAATGACGGGGGCAAGAACTAGTCGGAGTAGATTTAACAGAAAATGGAATTGGGACAGTTAATATAGAACTCTTTCAAGGATATTTACTATAAAGATGAGCAAAAAAAAAAATTGGACAGTAGCTGGAGGGGGAAGTAGAAGTCAAGAGTTTTTTTGTTTTTCTGGGTTTTTTTAGATTAAATTTTTAGATGCAATATATTAACTTACATGGAGAACTGTAACTGGTAATCAGACCAGGAGTAGTTGTGAATAGATCAGTGGTTTCTCTTCTCTGTATTTGGGAAGTCAAATTAAAATCACAAGATTACTTAGTAAGCATTGATAACAGCTCGTTCTTGCACGGATTCCAACTACGAAGAGTCTCAAGCATCTATCTTGACACTGCCCAGTCTCAGGGAAGAACCGCTGAGTAGACCAGATGCTTAAATCAGCTGGGCAAGGTACATTCCCTTGACCAGTGCTGGAGAAAATCTAACCATTCAGACTCTAACCATTCATTCACTCTTTTATTCAAGAAATATTATTGAGCACCTATTATATGCCAGTTACTAGGGGTACCAGTTCAAGAAAACAAAACTTTGCCTTTAGGGAGCTCATGGTTCAAAAAAGGATATAGACAAGCAAATGAATAATTACAATGTTAAATGTGTTATGAGGTACATGTACATACAAGGGACAAAAACGAATTAGGTCGTTAACTATTCAGTTGGGGACATTTGGGTCATTCTTTTTGCCATTATAAATAGAGAGGGATATTAAGGATTTCAACTGATTCCTCATCCAGAAATATTTATTAATATCAGTTATATGAAGTCTGTAGGAAATCTTACCAAAGAAGAAGAAAACACATTATACACCTCCTCATTTTAACTGAAAGAGCAACCAAGAAAATAAATCTGAACAGTGTAAACCACCTAAGACTGAAGATAGGCACACTGTTAATTCATTCAACAAATATATACTGAGCACTTGTGTATTAGTCTGTTTTGTGTTGCTATGACAGAAATACCTGAAACTGGGTAATTTATAAGGAAAAGAGGTTTCTTTGGCTTACGATTCTGGAACAGCTGCATGTGGCACGTGCCTCAGGCTGCTTCTACTCGTGGCGGAAAGCGGGGCAGGCAGCCGGCAGGTACAAACAGATCACATGGCAAGAGGAAGCAAGAGAGCAAGAGAGCAGGTGCCAGGGTCCTATAACAATCAGTTCTCGTGGGAACTATGAGAGCAAGATCTCACTCAGGACCCCCACCCCCCAGAGAGAGCATTAATCCATTCATGAGGGATCTGCCCCCAGGACTCAAACAGCTTCCAGCACTGCCACATTGGGGATCAGATTTCCACATGAGTTTGGTGGAGACAGCACATCCAAACTCTATCAACTTGTTATACTCATGTATGTCAGGGAATGGTTCCAAGTGTCTGAGATACATCCATGAAAAAAACAAAGATACTACTTTTAAGAACTTGTACTTTAGTGGGGGAAACAGCCAACAATAAACATAAAAAGTAGCAAAATAGATAGTATGTTTGAAGGTAATAAGTCCCATAGAGAAAAAGAATTAAGAGGGTAGGGGAATTCCAGAAAACTGGGATGTGTATGGGGGTGGTTGAAGTGGGTGTCAAATTGCAATTTTAAGTAGTGTTGTCAAGGCCTCAGTGAGGTGACATTTCAGCAAACATTTAAAGGGTGAGGGTGTTAGCTCTCTGGATATTTGGGGAAAAGTCATTTTAAACACTGGAACAGCCCCAAGGCACTAAGGCAGAAGTGTGGCTGGTGTGTGCCAAGAGAAGAAACAGGGAAACTTCTCAAGAAGCTATTGCAGTAATCCAAGTGAGAGATGAGGCTACTGTAGACCTGGCTCACTTGCAATCGTAATAAGTAGTCAGGCTGGGATGTATTTTAAAGGCATAGTTAATAAAATGTCCTGATGGAATAGATGTGGGAGAAAGAAATCCACTAAGAATCATGCCAAGATTTTTAACTTCAGCAATTAAGATGGGAAAGGGTGCAGGTGTAGATGTGAGGGGGACAATCAGTTCCGTTTTAAACACACTGAGTTCAAGATGTCTAGTAGACATCTAAAGCACCTCAGATCCTCTTGGCCTGACTTGCCTGTGGGGCCTTTGGCCACTTTTCTGCCCCACTGCCACGGGCCAACAAACCTCAAGCAGTTACCACCTAGCTGTATTTTGCCTCATGCCCAGACTACGTGTCTCACAAGAGTCTGTTTGTTGCTCAGAGAAAATGGGAATATGCATGTGTTGGGGTGGTTGAGGGGAAAGTAGTATTAGCTTTCCTTTGACTGAGTTTTAACCTCCTGCCCTGAATCACTGGTTTTCCCTACCCTCATTTCCCTGAGATTATACTCCCTAAAAAATAATAGCACAGAAACTTTTGCCTCAGGTTCTGCTTTCTGGGAAGACACAGGCTAAGACAACATCCAAGTGGAGAGGTGAGTAGGTAGTTGTTTAAATGAGTCTGGAGTTTGGGAAAGTGATTTTGGGAGAAGATATAATTTTGAGAGTTGTCAGCATAGACACAGTATTTACAGTCATGGAACTGGATGAGAGCACAAAGGAGTGAGCAAAAAGAGAAATGTCAGAAAGTGGAGAGGCTGAAGTTTTCAGTACCTTTAAGACCACAATCTGTTTTGTTCACTGCTATATCCCCAGTTTCTGGAAGAGAGCATGGCACAAAGTGGGTGTTCAACAGGTATTTTTAGAACAAATGAAACAGGTCACCGTGGCTTTGGGATTAGGTAGAAAAGACAATCAAGCCAGGAGAGATGATGAATTACAAAGAGTGGCAGTGTTCATGAAACCCGAGTTCATAGTGAGGATGAAAATTAGGTTCAACAGCAGAAGGAAGAGAGAAAAATAACAGGAAAAGGAAGCGTGGTTAGAGAAAAGCTCTCAAATACCACTTTCTTCTTAAAGCCTTTAATCTCATGGGACCTTCCCCCTATTCTAGACCTCTTTCAAGATACTTATCTATCTTATACCACTACCTATCTTATACCATTATATCCATATGCTTTCCTCTACTTTTATCTCCATTTCATATCCCTGATACTGACCATATTGTCCAATTAGAAAACTGGGTCAAAAATGGAGGTGGCTTCCAAGTCCCAGAGACAAATGCTGAATGCTGAAAGTTTGACATTTCCAGTTCATGTCTGTGGTTTATGGAGATGCTACCCTAGAATATATGAAATCGAGAGACTGGATTTCCAATCTGGAGTATATTCAAAATGTTCAGTTAAACAACTTGCACTGAATGAATGATCAAATGAATGAGTGAATGAACAAAGTTAGGTGGGAAGAGAGGCCACTAGAGCAGAACTCAAGGAGAAAAAATAATTGAATAACTTTTTGAGGCCCTCTGGTCTGACAGTAAGGCACAAATGAATAGGTGAAGTGGGCCTGCAGTTAAAAAGCACCTAGGATGTTAACAAAGTAACTAAGTGAGGAGATACAGCTTAAATCAAGGCAGGTTTGAGTATGAATATGAAAAAACTTTAAAATAGAAAATCACCATCTTTGGTGGATGATAAATACAGGCTATGAGGTAATTCCAAGACTTTGATATCATGTATAGGGCCAGGGTAAGAAGAACAAGAAGATAAACTCAATTTTAGAAATATATTTGACACAAGGATGAGATATCCAAGTAAAAGCTAGTAATAAGCAACATTTTTATTAACACTATTACATGCCAAACATTGTTCCAAGTACACTTTACATCTACTATGTCAATTAATCATCACAATAACACCATGAGTTAGGTGCTATTATCATCTTATTTTACAGATGGGAAAACTGAGGCACAAGAGTGAACAATTTGCCCAAAGTTACTAGCTAGTATGTGATTGAACCGCTGCAATGAACTGAATATTTGTGTCCCCTCTCCCCCCCCAAAATATTCATATGTTGAAATCTTTTTTTTTTTTTTTTTTTTTTTTTTGTCTTTTTTCATGACCGGCACTCAGCCAGTGAGTGCACCGGTCATTCCTATGTAGGATCCGAACCCGCGGCGGGAGCGTCGCTGCGCTCCCAGCGCCGCACTCTCCTGAGTGCGCCACGGGCTCGGCCCCATATGTTGAAATCTTAACCCCCAATGTGATGTTATTAGGGCAAGAGGTCTTCAGGAGGTAATAAGTTCATGATGGACCCCTTATGAATGGGATTAGTGCCCTTGTAAAAGGAACCCCAGAGAGTTCTTGCCCTCCTTCTACATTGTGAGGTTACAAGAAAATGGCCATCTGCAATCAAGAAGAGGACCCTCACCAGAACCCAACCACACTGGTAATAGGCAACATTTTCATTAACCAGGCTGGCAGCCTGATCTCAGAATTCCAGACTCCAGAACTGTGAGCAATAATTTCTGTTGTTTATAAGCCACCCAGTCTAAGACACTTTATAATAGCAGCCAAATTCACTAAGAGCCAAGATTTGAAGCCAAAAATGTTAAGAAACTTTGCCTGGGACCACATGGAAATCCACTACTTATTTAATAAATATTTAACAAGCATCACTATATTCTAGACTTTGTGCTGTTGCTAGGAATTAGAAGGCAGAGGAAAAGCTGGTGGTGAACAAGACAGATGTGGTCCATACATGCAGAGACACTACATGGACGCTACACAAATAATTACAAGTATGATGAACTGAAAAATAAAGTGATAAATTAGGAGGATTGGGTGAGAGAAAAGAATGCCAGGGGAAGGAAATGGCTTGTATATATGCCTTGAGGTGAGATCTTGTAGTAGAGAAAAAAAGGGAGAAGAGAGCTCACAAAAATTAAAAAGACTAACATGGCTGAAGTGCAGAGAACTACCTAGGGGAAAGCTGGAGAGGCTACGGAGAAAGACAAGCACAGATAATGGAGCTTAAGACAGTGTTCAGTAAGCAAAAGGCAGCTGCTGAAGGAATTTAAGCAGGAGAGTCACTTGATCAGATTTATATTTTTATTTATTTTTTTAAAGGCATTATGCTCAGTGAAAGAAGCCCATCTCAAAAGATTACATACTACATAGACTTCATTTTTGTGACATTCTTTTTTTTTAAATTTTATTTTGTCAATATACAATGTGGTTGATTATTGTGGCCCATTACCGAAACTTCCCTCCCTCTTCCCTCTCCCCCCTCCCACCCAACAATGTCCTTTCTGTATGCTTGTCACGTCAACTTCAAGGAATTGTAATTGTTATGTCTTCTTCTCCCGCCGGTTTTTTTTCTTTTGTGTGTGTGTGAATTTATTTATTTATTTTTAGCTCCCACCAATAAGTGAGAACATGTGGTACTTCTCTTTCTGTGCCTGACTTGTTTCACTTAATATAATTCTCTCAAGGTCCATCCATGTTGTTGCAAATGGCAGTATTTCATTCGTTTTCATAGCTGAGTAGTATTCCATTGTGTAGATATACCACATTTTCCGTATCCACTCATCCAATGATGGACATTTGGGTTGGTTCAAACTCTTGGCTATTGTAAAGAGTGCTGCGATGAACATTGGGGAACAGGTATACCTTCGACTTGATGATTTCCATTCCTCTGGGTATATTCCCAGCAGTGAGATAGCTGGGTCATATGGTAGATCTATCTGCAATTGTCTGAGGAACCTCCATACCATTTTCCATAGAGGCTGCACCATTTTGCAGTCC
Source organism: Cynocephalus volans (assembly GCF_027409185.1). Lineage (NCBI taxonomy): Eukaryota > Metazoa > Chordata > Mammalia > Dermoptera > Cynocephalidae > Cynocephalus > Cynocephalus volans. The sequence continues at coordinate 272,346,866 of NC_084460.1, forward strand.
CACCAACAATGTATGAGAGTTCCTTTCTCTCCGCAACCTCGCCAGCATTTATCGTTCAGTCTTTTGGATTTTAGCCATCCTAACTGGGGTTAGATGGTATCTCAGTGTAGTTTTGATTTGCATTTCCCGGATGCTGAGTGATGTTGAGCATTTTTTCATGTGTCTGTTGGCCATTTGTATATCTTCCTTAGAGAAATGCCTACTTAGCTCTTTTGCCCATTTTTTAATTGGGTTGCTTGTTTTTTTCTTGTAAAGTTGATTGAGTTCCTTGTACATTCTGGATATTAATCCTTTGTCAGATGTATATTTTGCAAATATTTTCTCCCACTCTGTTGGTTGTCTTTTAACTCTGTTGTTTCTTTTGCTGTGCAGAAGCTTTTTAGTTTGACATAATCCCATTTGTTTATTTTTCCTTTGGTTGCCCATGCTTTTGGGATCGTATTCATGAAGTCTGTGTCCAGTCCTACTTCCTGAAGTGTTTCTCCTATGTTTTCTTTAAGAAGTTTTATTGTTTCAGGGTGTATATTTAATTCTTTAATCCATTTTGACTTGACTTTAGTGTATGGTGAAAAGTATGGGTCTAGTTTCATTCTCCTGCATATTGATATCCAGTTCTCCCAGCACCATTTGCTAAAGAGGCAGTCTCTTCCCCAGTGTATAGGCTCGGTGCCTTTGTCAAAGATCAGATGGCTATAGGTGTGTGGGTTGATTTCTAGATTCTCTATTCTATTCCATTGATCAGTGTGTCTGTTTTTATGCCAGTACCATACTGTTTTGGTTATTATAGCTTTGTAGTATAGTTTAAAGTCAGGTAGTGTTATGCCTCCAGCTTTATTTTTTTTTGCTCAGCGTTGCTTTGGCTATGCGTGGTCTTTTGTTATTCCATATAAATGTCTGGATTGTTCTTTCCACTTCTGAGAAAATGTCATTGGAATTTTGATGGGGATTGCATTGAATTTGTATATCACTTTGGGTAGTATGGACATTTTCACTATGTTGATTCTTCCAATCCAAGAGCATGGGATATCTGTCCATCTTCTTGTATCCTCTCTAATTTCTCTCAGCAGTGGTTTGTAGTTCTCATTATAGAGATTTTTCACATCCTTGGTTAACTCAATTCCTAAGTATTTTATTTTTTTGGTGGCTATTGTAAACAGGCAGGCTTTCTTGATTTCTCTTTCTGCATGTTCACTATTGGAGAATAGAAATGCTACTGATTTTTGTGTGTTGATTTTGTATCCTGCTACTGTGCTGAAATCATTTAACAACTCCAAGAGTTTTTTTGTAGAGGCTTTAGGCTGTTCGATATATAGGATCATGTCATCTGCAAACAGGAACAGTTTGACTTCATCTTTTCCAGTCTGGATGCCCTTTATTTCCTTCTCTTCTCTGATTGCTCTGGCTAGTACTTCCAACACTATGTTGAATAAAAGTGGTGAGAGTGGGCATCCTTGTCTAGTTCCTGTTCTTAAAGGAAAAGCTTTCAGCTTTTCCCCATTCAGGATGATATTGACAGTGGGTTTATCATATATTGCTTTAATTATGTTGGGATACTTTCCATCTATACCTAACTTATAGGTATAGATGGAACTTAAGATCAGAGCAGAACTCAATGAAACCCAAAAAACAATACAAAAGATAAATGAATCAAAAAGTTGGTTTTTTGAAAAGATAAATAAAATTGACAAACCATTAGCATGGCTAACAAAAAAAAAGAAGAGAGAAGATTCAAATAACAAAAATTAGAAATGAAAAAGGTGATATTACAACTGATTCATATGAAATACAAGGAATCATTCGAGACTACTATAAACAACTATACGCCAACAAGTTTGAGAATCTGGAGGGAATGGATAAATTTCTGGACACACACATGCCCCCAAAACTAAGCCATGAAGACGTAGAAAATCTGAACAGACCAATAACAATAAAGGAGATTGAAGTTGTTATCAGAAGGCTCCCAACAAAGAAAAGCCCAGGACCAGATGGATTCACAGCAGAATTTTACCAAACATTCAAAGAGGAATTGGCACCGATTCTTTACAAACTATTCCAAAAGATTGAAACGGACGCAAATCTCCCAAACTCATTCTATGAAGCAAACATCATCCTGATACCAAAACCAGGTAAAGATATAACCAAAAAAGAAAACTACAGGCCGATATCCTTGATGAATATAGATGCAAAAATCCTCACTAAAATACTAGCAAACAGAATACAGCAACACATACGTAAAATTATTCATCATGATCAAGTGGGATTCATTCCAGGGATGCAAGGTTGGTTCAACATACGCAAATCAATAAATGTGATACACCATATTAATAAAGTCAAACACAAGGACCATATGATCATCTCTATAGATGCTGAAAAAGCATTTGATAAAATTCAACATTCATTCATGACAAAGATTTATATTTTTAAAAGATTATTCTGGCAGTACTTTGGCAAATTCATTAGAATGAGGCAAGAGCAGTTTTGGAGGACCTGCATAGGGTTATAGAATGACTTCGAGCAAGAGATGAAAGTAGGTCAGAATGGGAATGAAAAAAATGGCCATGGGAACAGAGAGAGGACACAGATCTAACTGTTCAGGAAGCAGACAGGTCCAGGTGATTTTGATGTGTGTCAGAGGTGTGCTAGATTTATGGCTTGAACTGAGTACATGCATAGGATAGGCTTTACTGAACCAGGAGCTTTAGGAGGAGGGTTTTGAAGGGAATATGATATACAGGTTGAGCTTGAAATGCTCCAGTCATCCAAATGAAAGTGTAGCAAAGACAGTAGGGAAATATGAATCTAGAGTTCAGGACCAAGATCTAGGATTCAGTTATGGATTGGTGAGTTTTTGACAGAGGGTATTTGAAGCTACTCGGAGAGGATAAGACCACCTAGTGAAATGTATATGGTGGGACTCAAAAGAAGGGCCACAGCTCTGCTCAGTAGGGTTCTGACACATAAGAATTTAATAAAGAAGGAGGAGCTGGCTGTTAGACGTAAGAGGAAAACTGTGACATAACAGCAGGGGAAAGAATATATTTGGAAAAGGATGTGGTCAATAGCATCAAATGCTGGGATGAGGTCTTCTTGTAAAATGAAGACTGAAAACCATCCACTGGATTTACAGACATGAAGTTTGTGACAATTCAGAGCTGCTTCAGGTGAGTGGTAGGGACAGACGCTAGGATGGAGAGGGGTGAGGAATGGAGTATGAGAGAATGTTCATGGGGTGACAGACAGCTGGACTTGGTGGAGAGGGATTTAGGGAGGACAAATATTTTTAAAGCAATGAGCGACTTAAGCATGTTTCAAATATTTGTTGGAATGAGCCTGTAGGGAAGGAAAGGTTGAAAATAACAGGAAAAAAAGTGGGATACCCTTCAGCCAAAGTCCTTGAGAAAGCAGGAGGGGATGGGATCTCGAGTAAAAGGAAGGGCAACTCTTTCTTTGTAACAGAAGTCAGATTTGAACCATCTCTGTCTGCTTCCTAAACACAGGCAGAAAGAGAAATTTAAGACTTGAGGAGAGGACTGCAGAGTTCAATAAAAAGGAGGATGGAGAGTCAGTGATTGGCCCTGGGCGACCTCTGAGAGAGCAGTTTTAGCAGCTTCTGAGGCCGCGGAAGTCACACCGTCAGGGGTAGGGTGGGGCGGGTGGGGAGGGAAGGGCGCAGCGGGTGCGAACCGCCGCTGGGAACAGACAGCGACACAGGATGTTGCCTGAAGAAAGGCGGGCAGGTGGAATGGGGGCATTTCTTGTGTCCAAGAGCAACCTCGGTGAGGGCAGGTCACCGCTCGGAGGTCTCCAAGGCCCGCTCATGTAACCCATTACCCTGGCTGCCCGCGCTGCTGGGCTGAACCCCGAGAGGAGCCAGGAGCTCCGGAGCCTCCGCCCCCCGGAGAAGAAAAGCCCCGCCGGCGGCCGCCAAGTTTCCCCACTGGTTCTCGGGGCGGAGCAGTCCGGGAAAGCCGTCCCCGCGGGGGCCCCGCCGGGGTAGTGCCCGGCCCAGACCCCGGGCCTGGGCCTCAGGGGCGTTTGAAAAGCGCAGCGCCTTCCTCCCCAGCCCGCACCGCCCCCGCACTCCAGCCGCGTCCCTGCCCGGGCTGCGCGTCTCCCACGGCCGGCAGCGTTTCAAAGTTCCCGGGCCCGCTGCAGCCGCCCTGGAGCCCGCCGCTTACCGCCGCAGGGCAGGCCTGCGCGGGGGTTTCCGTCAAGCCGCCGACACCCCTCGGGAATTCCCCACCCCGCCACACACAACCCCCGCTTCCTCCTCCAAACTCGCGCGGTCGGAAGTTATCCCTCTGAACGCCCCGGCGGGGCTGAGACCCCTCCTCCCCGCGCGGTCCCAGCCCACCTTCGCCTCCCCTCTCCCCGCCGAATCCCTAGCATCGCCCGAAGGAGCCCGAAGGCCTTCGGCAAGTTCCGCCGCCAGCGCAGGGGCGGGGCCGCTCGAGCTGCTCCGGGCCGAGCTCGGCTGTTTCCGTGCGCGGCCGCTGCGCACTCGGCACTGGGCGGCGCTGGCTGGCTCCCTGGCTGCGGCTCCTCAGTCGGCGGCGGCTGCTGCTGCCTGTGGCCCGGGCGGCTGGGAGAAGCGGAGTGTTGGTGAGTGACGCGGCGGAGGTGTAGTTTGACGCGGTGTGTTACGTGGGGGAGAGAATAAAACTCCAGCGAGATCCGGGCCGCGAACGAAAGCAGTGACGGAGGAGCTTGTACCACCGGTAAGAGGAGCAGGAGGAGGAGGCAGGAGCTGGAGAGAGCCGGGGGGACGGAAGGGGGACGGGGAGGCGCCGGACACCCGCGCTCGGGGCCTTCCCCTGGCAGGAGGGGCCGCGGTAAAGATGGAGCCTCCGCCCGAGCCCCACAACATCGCCGCCGCTCGCAGCGAACAAAGAATAATGGCGGCGGACTGGAGCCAGCGGCGGCCGGGGCGGCAGCGACTCTGCCTGCAGCCAGCGGCGGCGCTCATGGCGGGGGGCGGCGGGCGGGGTGGGAGCCGGTGGCCGGGGGTGTGTGCGGGTGGCCGGCCGCGGCGAGCTGGCGCCCGCGTTCTCGCCGCCGCCGCCGGGCCGGGCGCGGAGCCGGGAGCCGGGAGCCGCCCCGGGGGAGGCCGCCCGGCCCGGCGCTGCCCCCCGTGCCGTGCGCTCGCCCGCCCGCCCGGCCCCCGCTCCCGCCTCGCCCCGGCCCGCCGCCGACTCGGCCGGCCATCCGCCGGGGCAGCGGCCGCCAGGGTGTCCGTGGGGGGTGTAGGAGGAAGAAGGCGACGGTGGAGGGCAGAGGAGGTGAAGGTGCCTGCTGCCTTCCCGGTGGCCTCCGTGTCTACCCCGCCGGCTTCGCGAGGGGAAGAGCTGCAGCGTCTGACCTGCTCTTCTCCGCTCTCTTTGTGCAATAAAGTTCGGAATCCAAGGTTTCCACTTGTGCTGTATTTTATTCAAGCCCTTTCCTCTCGCTCCCTTACCGCTGGGGAAATGTGTTTTCTGCCCTTTGGTGCTTAGTTGAGAAAAGGAGAGCTTTTTTAGGGAATTTTTGACTCTTTTGCTCACCCCCCCCCTTGTTAAAAAAAAAAAAAAAAAAGTCAGTAGGCATGGAAATGCATTCTTTGTGGGAGGAAGGGGTTGCTAAGAAAAACGTATTTGTAATAACTTTTTTAAAAAACTGTTGGGATCTTGTAAAAGGGAAGCTGGTGTTTGAAAACAGTTTCGGTTTTAACCCTTTTCAATAAGGTAATAATCATTTGAGGTCTATCATTCTGAAACACTTCGTTGAAACAAATATTGGCCGACGTACTTTTGTTTTATATCACTTTCTGGGGCGGAGAGGGGAGCAACTTTGCCAACGGGTTTCGGGTCATCGGGATCACCAGATAGTCTCCCCTCACCCCTCCGTCTACCCCCTACCACGTTTCCCACATATTTCTGTATAAACTTTAATGACAGATTGATATAATACTAATTCTAAAAATAGGCATTGAAAGTATCTATTATGTGTTTCCATGCAGTAGGTAACCCCAGTCTGAAACTGACAATTTAAGTCACAAGACTTTTTTTTTTTTTTTTTTTTTTTTTTTTTGCCTGTTGGAAAAAGGGTACAGCAGAAAAGTCGTCGACACATTTAAGCACTTAAAATTAAAAGACAGTTTTTAAAGGACCTAGAGTACGATCTATTTAAGTTTCTCATACCTTTTTAACAAGTTAGGATTTCATTCTAGCCTCCGCTTGCATCAGATCCACCTTCTACAAGTTTAGTATAAGATACTTTGGGTTGCAGCCTATTGAAATCTTTTACACTTAATGCTCATTGCCTGATTGAAAAGTAAAGCCAAAAACGGTTATTTTAAGTGGTTCCAAAGATGAACAGGTTATTTTAAAAATACTTATCGGTCACTGTATGAATTGTGATTGATACATACAAGGCTTCTGGTTAGGATTAAATATTAATTGGTAATAGAAGCACTGTCTTCTGCCTTTTCCGTGTACATCTCACTTTTCCAAAACCTTTTTTGCTATATTGCTAGTCTTTAAAAGACCACGTTAGCAATTTGTCATTGCCAAGAAAACTAAGATGCAGGAAAGGGAGTTTTTCTATAAAGATTGGGGAAATGATTTTATTCCCAAACACTGGGGAAATTATTATGGTACTGATGGTGGTAGATTATACTGTTTTTCCTTAAGAAAGATTTTCTGTAAGCCAGCTTCAGTTGAGTAGAATTCTTTTTTTCCTTTTTAGAGAATATTAGACTATAATTCTTCTTTTGTAAGATTTTTTAAAAGGTTTCTGTTGTGTTCTTTCTTGACTTGTCCAAAAGGTCTTTTAAATTTTATTTTATTTTATAGATTCATAATTTGTGATTCTTAGCAATTCCAGGTGAAACTTTTCAAAATTTTATGTTCATTAATATTTGAATGTTCACCTGGAACTTGGTACTAAATTGTACTTCTGCACCCTACCCAGGGATCAGTAAAAATTACAGCTTGATCTTTTTTTTTTTTTTTTTTTTGATGGGCACATACATTCAGAAAGCTGATTAACTCTGACAGAATTTGCCTGAAGAATGTTAAAAGAGCACTTCTTTTCCATTTTAAAACTCTAATGTTACCTCTTTTGAATGGATTGTTTTCACAATTAAGAAACTTAAACCTGACCCATTAAACCATACCTTCCTTTTTCTTCTTTCTGAAACTCATATTCTTTATTAGATCGGATTAACAGAAATTTTGGTGTCTTCATAAAGAAGTCACTTTATTTTATTTCTCAATCTAAGACATTTGGTTTGGTTTGTTTGGGTACAATATGGTTATGTGTCCTCCACTTCGCCTCATATAAAAATTCTCTTTTTTGACAGTAGAGAAAATTATTTACTTGTCACTTAAGGTTCACAGTGTACCACTTAAAAGTATAATTTTGTCTGTTCCATAAATATCTTATCAGGTATAGTTACATAAACTTGTTTATAGCCAGCCTGTGACATATCTTGCAGACATCTTTCTTGATGTACGGTGGAACTTTCAATGATGGTTTCTTTATTGAATAGTTAGAGCTCAAAACAATTTAAGAATGTAGTAGACGTCAGGGAATGAAAAATGCAGTAATTTTTTTTTCTTGCCTTTGTGTGAACTCATCTCTACTGCACTATTACTAGAGACAATATAATTCATATATTTATTTAGCACTTAACTGTGATGGAATATAGTTGAAAGAGCATCAAGAGTTGAAAGGTTTGTAATCACATATCTTGATTTGAATCCACTACTGTCAGGTGACTACCCTCAATGAATTTTGTGACCTAAGGGAAGTTTCTGAATCTTTCTCAGTCTCAATTTCCTTATCTGTAAAATTAGAATAATACCACCTACTGTGTAGAGTTGTAAGATAAGGTACTTTAGGGACTGAACTAATGATAGCTATTCATCTTAACTTCCTACCTGTGGGACCTTGGGCAAGGTTCTTAATGTCTCCATACCTCACTTTCCTTGGTGATAAATGTGTAATAGCTACCTCAGAATTGTGGGGATTAAACAAATTAATACATATTAAATGCCAGGCATTTTACAAGTACTCCAGAAGTGTTGCCGGTTAGTTTTTAAATTATTTATTATTGTTATTACCATGTTTTATACACTGGGCCAGAAACTGCAGCAAATCCAAAGATGAATTAAACTGTCTCATCTGTACCACAGAGGAACTGTTGGGGACATAGTGACTAATAAAGTACAATATGTGTCATAAGAAAGTAATCAAAGGAGTATACTTTTTATAAATTCAGTTTCATTTTTTGAATAAGTAATTCAAAAGTAAAAAATAAGTAAAAAAAAAAGGGGGGAGGCTGGCTGGTTAGTTCAGCTGGTTAGAGCAAAGTATTGTAACACCAAGGTCAAGGGTTCAAATAAGTAATTCATTCAGATGGTTCATAATTCAAAACATACATAATGCAGCACAAAACAAGATTTTTTCCCCTCCCCCCACCCCATCACCCAGGTGTTACCAATTTTTTGTCTTTTCAGAGGTATTTTATCTATATACAAGCACATATGTATGTATTCCCCCCTTTTTAATACAAATGGTAGCATACTATACACACTATCCTATATCTTACCTTTTTCCCACTTAATATGGCTAGCAGTTGGTTTGTATCAATACATGAAGAGTTCCATTCTTTTTATAAATTAGAAAACATTTATATGGATGTACTTCTATCGTTAACCATCAGCGAGCTGATTTTATAAAAACTTAAGAAAATATAAGACCTAGAAATGTCTTATATGACCATTATGCCTTTATGTCTCTAGATGAAAAATGTTTCATTTCGATGAAAATATTATTTGAACTACTTCATTTCCTTTTTAGCTCCACTTTTTAAAAGTTTTAGTAAAATGATCAAGATGTACATGAGTAAGCAAGCAAGCTGTGTAAGAGTTAACTCAGAAAGTGAATTTAGTCTAAATTTAACTAACTTTCTTTGAGGTTCTTACAGTCATGAACAGATGGCTTCCTTCAGTTATTATTTTGGCCCCCCAAAATTCTGTAATTTTATCTTAATGAGAAAGAAAATTTCATGAAGAATTTTAAGATTTTTTTGTTTGTATGTTTTGTTTGTTTTTTAAGCAGGGAACTCCTATGATATTATTACCCAGTAAGGCTGATTAGTGTCCTAGCTTGCTCCCTGCATTTATTTATTTTTTTACACATTCATTAACTTACCTTGGTGACTTTCTAATATTTCTTAGTGTAATTATCAGTGAGTTTTATATTTTGTACCTAAATTAAAAATAGTGAACTTCTACATGATTGTCTACAAAGATTATAAACTTTACTGCTTAGATGATTTTTTTTTTTTTTAAGTGGGGAAGTCCTTGGTCAACCATTGGACCAAGTAATATGCATTTCATCTAAAGCACAAAACAAGTTTCAGTACCTCTCTTACTGTTTTTATTTCTTGGCTCTTGAAAGCAGCATTAAGCTATAGTACATTTAATATCATCTTCTTTATTTTTTATTTTTTTGGCGGCTGGCCATTACAGGGGTGGAACTGTGGATCTTGATGTTATCAGCACCATGCTCTAACCAGCTGAGCTAACCGGCCAGCCCCTAAAATACACATGCTATAAGTTTTTTAAGTTGATTATACTTGAAAAGTGATGACTAATAATCTAGCAGCAGGGACACAAATAGGTCTCTTTATACCAAAAAAAAATTTGTTGAATAAAGCTGGTATTTCATTCTGTGTATGTTCAAGTTGACAGTTACATGTTGGGGTTGTATTTGCTAAAGTTTTTATTGTAAGAAAATTATTTTACTATTATTTTGATGTTTTATTAGTATTCAATATAAAATATTAATGTGCTGTTTTTACCTGCTAAATGACTAAAATATTTACAGAACACTTTTCTTTACAGATTTGGGGGTGGGGTAGATAACTGAAATCTGTAAAGGTAGAAAATTTTCCTTCTGGAACATATCTGCAGGCTACCAGAGAGTTAAATCATTTCTCACAGTCATGGAAAGAGTGAATTGCCTCTTGGGATAGAGGTAAAGATTATTGAACCAAAGCAACAATCTGATAATGTGAAAATGGCTGTTTGTTATTTCTCTGCCAATTTAATATATACGCTAGCTCAATCATTATATAAAAGTCTTGACTTTGGTCAGTTTACTGAAGTTGTAAGAAGAAAGTATCGATCTAAACTTATTCCACACTGTCATATCTATAAATGTAGGTTTTTGAGATAAAACGTGGATAAGAATAACTGTTAGGTTTTTTTCACATTCAGAATGCATCTCTCTCCTTAATATGTACACACTCATGTCTCACTTCCTGGTTGTTTTTTCTTTTGCATTATTCTGTTTTCTTAGCTCTGCTAGACAAGGCCCTGTAAAGGTATGTTTTATTATATTTTGCCCAGACTTTTGCTTAACTGCCTTCAAGGTTACCAAAAAGAACAGGTAAGGAGTAGATAGTGTCTCCAGTGACAAATAATTATAATTTTTACATACATTATACATCTCCAGTGATGGAAATTATTTAAACCATATATTTAATCAATTCCTGAGGCTGGTTACACAAATGTCAACTTTAAAAAAAAAAAACGAAAAGCAAAACCTGTAGTACACCTTGATAAACTTTCAAGTGCCTAAGTTGCTTTTTCTCTGGGTTGAGGTAAGATAACAAAGGAGTTTACCATAAATGAAATGGGCTATATGAACAAAGATAAAAAGTACCTATCAGTTTTCTTCCTACTGTTGGATTAATCTAGGATCTCTAAATAATCTAAAAAGGGGCAAGATTTGGAGAGGAGGAGGTCTGAGGCATTGATGATGAGTTTTCTGAAAGGAGAGAAGACATTTGGTTGGAGAAGAGAGAATTAAATGGGAAGTTAAAATATCTAAGTAATGAATGACCTTGGTGTAGGAGTGGAAGGTGGGTCTGAAAGTTGACTTACCACCATAGTGATAGAAAGTGTCTTTCCCAAAGATTAGTGAATCTGCTCTGAAACTAAGACATTTCTTTCATCAACTTTAAGCGTATCTTAATGAGCATATGAGTTTCTGGTTGTAATTATAAGACAATATAGATGCAACTAAAAATGTTTGTAATTTAGCCAAGACTGAATAACCATTATTTTTGAGGTTTGTTATTTTTGTTTGTATAAGTGGTTGGCAATAGGAGACTCAGAAATATCTTGTTTTGCATCACTGAAGTTAAAATTATTGCTTATTCTGAACTATTTGTACTCTTAAAAGGGTATCACTTTCTTATAATAGAGGTTTCATTGTTTGCTGTAACAGATATAGTAATTAATACCTTGATTTTATATACTGCCATTTATCAATCTAATCATTCTTATTTATTCAGTGAACATTTATTGACCATCAGCATTATTATAGTTGTTGAAAAAATCACAAGAAAGTTTTATCAGTCACTCCAAACTAAGAAAGATGGACACAGAATAAGGGGCAGACCGGAGGAGGCAGAGCATAACTCCAAATATACATTAGTGGCTTTAGTTATTTTTCATTAAATAATGGTATCCTGTTTGCCTGGGCCTTCACAGAGATATTTAGAAGATGTTTGTAATAAGTAAACAAGAATTTATGATGTATGAAATATGTCACCAAAAGCACAAGCAACAAAAGAAAAAACAATAACTGAAAAATCAACAAAATGGAAAACTTGTACCTCAAAGGACAACCTCAAGAAAGTGAAAAGGAAGCTAGCCAGCTAGCTCACTCACTAGAGCATGGTGCTGATAACATCAAAGTCAAGCGTTCATATTTCTGTGCCAGCCAGCTGCCATAAAGTGAAGTTTCTTATAAAAAGAAGCAAAGGTAAAAATCAAGAAATGACAACTGTGAAACATTTTAATTTGAAGTAGTATATTTTGAGAATTATTTACTATGAGAGAATTTATTATGATGTCTGTGTGAGTGCACTAGGGAAATTCACAGTTATAAACTTTTACCCATAAAGGGAGGAGTAACTTTCATTTTGTTACAAATGACTAAACACAGCCCTGTAGAATTTAAGCAGTATACTTGCTGTGTAGAGCCTTACAGTAAGACATAGTCTTCATCATCTTTTGTAGCATTATCTCTTTATGAAGAAAGTTTTCAAGGTTTTTTATTTGTGGTAACTACAATTTTTATCCCTAAGCAATATTAGTTTAGTTTATATATAGCTCACTTAGAGGAAATATTCTAGCCCAGGTTGTGAAAAAATATGTATTGATTTCATTATGTTATTAGATCTGCATCAGTAGAAAGATTACCATAAATGGCAAGCTCATGCTTTCCTTTTTTCCATAATTCACTGTATTTCTGTTATTTCCAAATAGAAATTTATGGTTTTATTAGCACTATGCTCTAACCAACTGAGCTAACCAGCCACTTTACCCTGAAGTTTATAGTTTTAAATTACTGTTATTAAATACTTGTTTGGAGGGAATTTATAGGTAAATTGGTTATAAAGATTACTTTATACTTGTCAAGCTCTTTCACATATGATACATGTTTTATCTCTTAGATTGTAAGCTCTTTGAGAGAAAGGTTCTTGTGTGCTTTATACTGTAATCTCTATAGTTTTCAGCAGACCGCTTATTATGTAGTAAGCAGTTTTAAAGGGTTAAAAACAATCTTTAGAGCTGTGCAGATTAAAGGAAGCAGACATATATGTGTTTTAGTCAATATTACCGAAATAACAGATTTTTTTTTTAACTGAGGAAATTATACTCATTCTCCATAGCTTAAAAAGATTTTCTACTTTGAGTTTTCTTTTCTTTTCTTTTTTTTTTTTTAATTTTATTTTGTCGATATACATTGTGGCTGATTATTGCTCCCCATCACCAAATCTACTTTGAGTTTTCATTAACTCTGATGCCTTACCGATACAATACTCTCTACCCTGAGACATAAAAGAAATTAATCCAAATGACCTTGCCAGAAATAACTACGACGTTGGTAAAAAATAGTACATCTACCTGAAAGGTTGGACTTGATTTTGATTCTTTCAAAATTAGAGATAAAGATTCCTGAACTTGAAGCAAGTCTTTTATCAAAACTGTACATAAAAGAAAATACTCTGAATGATACTATAATGGTGGACATGTGTCATTATACATTTGTCCACACCCATAGAATGTAAAATACCAAGAGTGAACCCTAATGTACAATAAAACAAACAAAAAAAAGTTCATAAAGTTTGTGCTGTTGTCTGCATGTCATTTATCAGCTTTGTAGGTTAATGATGGCCAGTTTTTAAATATAGTCCAGTATATACTAGGTACCTTTGAGTTCTTGGGCCTTTTCCTTTGCTGCCTAACTAGTAAGCAAAATAAAATTTAAATGGTTAACATGTTGCTTAATAGTACATGCACTTCCATTGCCAAATATACAAAGAATTCTTCACTTTTTATAATATTGGAGGCTATATGGTATAGTCCTGAAGTCTTGTAAATTCTTTATAAATCTCTTAACACTTCTGGTTCTCTGTCTGTGTAGTCAGAGCTTAAACTAGAATTCCTGTCTTATGACTCTTGCCATAACATGTGCTGTCTCACTTCAGGAAAACTGAATTTTCACTCTTCCATGTCTAATTTGTAAATAATTGACCACGAATAGCATTTCAAAATTGAATTCAAAACAGAACTATCAAAATAAGAAATGTTACTTCATAAATTTAGAAAACATTTGGACATTCGTTTCCCATTTGAATGTAATGATTTTCACATAGTCACTTAGGTTTTGTTAAGTAAATGGAAGAGAAGGCTATAAATATTTAACTTCAGGGCATAACTCTTGGGTCCTTACAGTTTCAGCATGGAGCTAGTTTATGAAACAGAACTTAAAATTTGAAGACAGTTTCACTCTTTAGTCAACATAAAAATTCCTTTTATAAAAGTAGATTTGTAGGTGTATAATCTTTTTTTTCTTTAAAAAAAAAAATCAGTTCCTAAAATCTGTTTAGTAGCATTTCATATATAGACATTTCTATAGGATCACTTCTTTGAAATCTGAAAGTATAAAATGCTGTGAACATAGTATTAGTTGGTTATTGGAAAGGCGGGATAAAAATGTTATCATCTAAAATAATGCATAGTCATAGTTGCTGCTTTGCTAAGCAGCACTGTTTGTCTCTTGGTGACCAGATACATGAAGGCTTATTTTGGAGCTATTAGTAGTCTTACCTGAAGAAAAACAAGACAAGTACATTTTGCCAGTACTTTAAGAGGAACAAAAATTTTGTTTTGAGAAAGCACTAAAGCTTTCTTGTTGAATGGTACTGTAGACTTAGTCCCATATTCTGGGATGGCTGTCATAAATCATGCAATGTAAAATCAAATAGCATTTTTCTAATTCATTTCTGTTAAATACTTCCTTTGAGGACAGTGTCTTTTATTGTATGCTACATATTTTAAAAATAAATTCACTTATTAAATATGGTGTTCAAATACCCTGGTAATCACAAAATGCAATAAATGATCAAATATAAATATTGAACTTAAACAGTTCAAATTTAACAGTTCTCTGAGTTAAATCCAATAAACAAATCAAGGAATTGAGGACTGGCCAGTTAGCTCAATTGGTTAGGGCACAGTGTTATAACACCAAGGTCAAGGGTTCAGATCCCCATATTGGCCATCTAACCCCCCAAAAGGAATTTATCTCATTAAATAACATTGAAAAGATTCCTTTTTGGTGGTGGTAGTGGTCAGGTTATACTGGTATTTACCGTTTGCTGTGGTTTGAATGTGTCCACTGAAGTACATGCGTTGGAAACTTAATTCTTGATACAACAGTGTTGAGAGGTAGGATCTTTAAAAGGTGATTAGGTCATGAGGGCTCTGCCCTCATAAATGGATTAAAGCCATTATGGAGGGAGTAGGTTTCTAATAGAAGGAGGAGTTCGGTCCCATCTCGCACTCTCTTGCGCTTCTGCCTTCCACCATGGGATGATGCAGCAGGAAGGCCCTCACCAGATGCCAGCCCCTTGGTGCTGGACTTCCCAGCCTTCAGGACTGTGAGAAATAAATTTCTTTATGAGTTACCCAATCTGTGTATTCTGTTACAGCAACATAAAACAAAGATACTATTAATACAAAGAATTTATAAAAGTATATAAATTTTCAAGCCTTTTATTTTTGTCTTATACATAACTTAAATCTCATCAAATTTGAATCACATAGTTAATCACAGAGTTCCAAATTTCTTCTTGGCTTCTAATATCTATATTAGCAGCTGAAATATGGGTTTTTTCTTTCTTTAAGGAAGAAAGACCTTGGTAGGAGCATAGAGAAAACTGTTTCTGAAAACTGTCAGAATTTAGTTAGCTTTTATAAAGATACCAATTTACATTATCTGTCACGTTGTCTATTGTGACTTGTTCCCTTAAAATATATATAACCTCATTTTATTAGAGTGTGATCAGTCTAATTTAATCTAATTTAAAGTTTATACTGTTGAGTTGGAGGTGTATACATATATACATAAATATGTATACATATACAACATTTGAATATGCTTTTTTCCTATCTGGTTTCAGTGAAGGTGTGCTGTATTTAACACTAATAGGCTATTATTAGCATTAGAAACCTGGAGCATTTCTAAATTTCCAGTACTGATTGTATACATCTCAGCTCTGCTAGATTTGGACATACAATAAAGATAAATGACAAGTATTTCAAAGTTAACAACCAAAAAAAAAATTTTAAAAAAAACCGTAGAGGGAAAGAAGCAGTGTAACATGGTTATTGATTCCTGGAAATCTAAAGTCTGTTGTGTAGCACCCAAACATTTTGCCACTTTCTTTAATTAATTAATCATAACGCTTTAGAAAATTAATCAAGACAGGTGGAAGGTGGAAGGATGTGTCAGCAAGGCTTTCAGTCATCCTAAAAACTAAATACAGGTGCAAAGCATGTACAAACTATTGTGAATCACACATAGGTATTTCTAGGTACACTTCTGCAAAATATTTTTAGTGATATATTTGACAGTGACAACTAAATAGTCATTTAGTTTTAAAATCGTGCCAAAATATGCCTTTTGCTATGGTTACCCTGCAGACTTTGGAATTCTGCTTATGTGATTTTTCTTAAATCCCTGGAATTTTGGATTGGCAGGAGTTCAGGAAGAATTGCCCACTTGCTAGCATGTAGAGGAATGTTTTTTTCCTCATTTCTAATTAAGGTTATTTCCATTTTTTAAAAGTTAGTTGTTAGTATGCTGTTAGTTGTGAATGAATTATTTCTTCTTCATAGTCAAAATTCACAGTTCATTTCTCTCAATACTTACCTCGTTCTAAACAGGATTAAATTTGTCATAGATTTAGGGAATTAAAAAAAAGTTAGCTAAATTATGGGGAAAATGGGTTTATTCTTCATAAACTCGAACTTGAAATGTTGAGGATCATAAGGACTGGGGCACTCCTTAAAGGTGAAAATATTTTAGGGAAGAGAACAAGGTGAAGATATACAGCATTTTTTCTTTTTGCTTAGTGATTATTAGCCAAAGTGGTAGGGGCTTACTTTCTCTGATGAGCTTTCATTTGCAGTTTGCTGAAGGTTTTTGTTAACTTGCTATAGGCAGATAGTTATGGAAGTAGCACTGCCAGAATTTGTCCCTGGTCAGTATAGGAGCTGAATCGGTGAATTTAAATGCTACTGTGGGTCAGCCTTGGTAATACTGAAAATCCCTCCAGTATCCTTCTCAGCCTTATTTTTCTATACAATTTCCATCATATGCCTTGTTACACATTTTACTTGTATTTACTTCTCTCCTGCTCTCACACACTAGAATATAAGCTCCATAAAGGCAGAGTTTTTAAAAATTTTATTTTGTTCATTGCCTTATCCCCAGTAGCTTGAACAGTAGACACCCCATCTGGCATAAAATAATAAGTGCTCAGGTATGACACTATAGTAGTACAAGTATAACATATAATGTAAATTGATAAAATTTAAGACTTTATTGTTAGTTTTAGAAAAGTGGGTTATTCATTTGTGCTGCATTCCCACAGGGTATATTGCTATTTAGAGTAGAAGTAAAGTACATTGCATTATAAAAATTCTAAACCTATTAACTTACTTTAAGAGACATTATTCTCACTTTCATTTTTCCCCAGTAGTTCCATTTGCTTCAGAGTGATCATTTTGTGTCATCATCTGTCTTTTTTCCTTGCTTTCTAAACAAAGTCTGACACTAGCCACTAACTCACTTATTTCTCTGAAGGCACGTAGTTCAAGCCTTTGCCCATACCATTTTTCTTATCAGAAAAGTACTCTTCCCCAAATTTATCAATACTTAACATCTCTTTAGAATTCCACCACTCTCCTGAATATTACAGAGCATACTCTCTTTTAAATGTTATGGAAGCACTCATTTAACACTTTACTGGTATGTGTACCCAAACTGCATTTTAACTTTTTAATATCTGCTATTATCTTTACTGTGCAAAGGGTACAAAAGTGATACAGCCCTTTACTATTAGAAAACCTAATCAAATAATTTTCTTGAAGCTTTCTGAGATGGAAAGGAAAAACTACTTTATCCTCTTTGAAAATTAAGAAAAGGAACTATTGAACTATTTAATAACTATAACATTATGACCAGAGCAACATAATGTGTATGAGACAGTGTTCACCATGTGAAAGAGAGAATCTTCATTTTATTGTCTGGTCTTGTAGCATTTTTAAAAAATACTGCTAATGTAGTAACTGCCCAAGTTGTATTGCATTTTTCTGATATATATAATGAATGGTAGTATCTCTGTATTCGCCCAAGATCAAGAGGCTAGGTGACCTGTTCTTATTTGATCTGTCTTTACTATATATATTAGTGTATAGTAAAAGGAAATGCTTTCTTTACCATAAATATTATTTTATTTTGCCAATTGTATAGTTATGTGTGTGTATAAGTCTTTTTGTGGTCTCAGTTCCTAGGATCAGAAAATTTTAAATTAGAAGAGATCTTTTATTCCATCCCTTTTGTTTTTACAGTTGAGGAAGCTGAAACACAAAACCTTTAATTTGTTCTACAAGCACTTGGTAACAGTGCCACTTGGTGACAAATCCAGTTTTTCACCAAGAATTAAGCTGCCTTCCCCAACTACTTAGAAGTATTCTTCGTTTCTCTCAAAATGGGATGACCACAAATTCACTTTGCTTTTTATTTTTCATATTAAGAGATAGAATTCTGAAGACCATTATAGCAAAACGGTATGTAACTTTGTGAATTAGTTTTAAAAATTGTTTCTTTTACACATGGCACTATTTTGAAATTTGTTATAAGTTCATAGTTTTCAACGGATAGGTGGTGTGTTAATGTTTAATGATAAATCATGAAAATCCCCAAATCTTAAACATCAATCCCAAATAACTTCTAAAATTTAGAATTATTGGAAGAGCAAGAATCATAAAACTGTTGAGCTGATACTATATTTTAAGTGATTTTTTAGATCCAGCCTGTTTCTAATATTCCAGGCTCAATATTCATGCAACATTCTGAGTTCATATATACCTGGTATTTTTCTTATTTTACAGTATTATTGTCTTTTTTTTTTTTTCTTCTACAAAAAACTTACATTTGTTTAGTAAATTAGGAATCTCCTTTCTTCAGACAACTTTGGAAACCCATGTGTTGGCTCTCATGTCAAATCCTGTGTCTAGATACGACACTGGCTAGACCAATACTGGGTTAGTAGAAAAATTGAAGATTCTATTCATGATACTCTACCATCTCTTCTTTCCACATCTGAGGATATAAACAAAAAGAACAAAAGCTTTTAAAGTCCAAAATAATTATATCCTCTTTAAATGCTAGTTTAGTCCAGTTGGGAGACTATTTCTATACCTTTAGGGAAAACCAAAAGAAGGGTGTATGTTTTAGTTGGGTTAATGAGTTTCTCATCTGATACCATCGTTCTTCCTTAAGTAATTCTCACCAGCACTTTGAGAAAGGTCTTTTCTGATGAAAGACTGTATTCGTACTGTTGCCCAAGTGGTTGGTATCTACTCAAACTAAGAGTTATGAAAATTAAGAAGGCTGTTGTAGGCCGCCTGAATGAAATGAAAATAAAACACAGGCAGTTTAGATGGGGTCTATCAATGGAAATGCCACACTCTGTTTTAAAAATAAAGAATATTATTCAGTTGGGAAGGGAAGAAGAATGAAAATTGCATTCCTGTTTTGAGTATGTCTTTGCAGCTATAATTACGTATATTAGCTAATGGCTTTGTTCCTCTTTTATAACATAGTAATAAATATTTTATTTACTGAAACAAAAAGTTGTGATGATGCCCTATATCTGAAATGTTAAAAAAAAAAATTAAGTTGTCTTAATATGTTGTAGCATAAACAAAAATAAGATAACTATGATCAATCTGTGCCTTAGATTGCTTTTAATCAAATGGTAGAGAGAAACTACATGTGATAAATAAATTTGTATTTATCTTCATTCTAGTTAAAATGATTTAGGGGAGAAAATGGAGAAAAATTTGTGGAGATCTACTCTTATTTAGCTTGACTCAGTACTGTCCTTGAATGGATTCATTTTATTGTTATTGAGATAGGTTTTTTGCTTTCACATGCCATTTTCTTCCAGACCCGAAGTATGGATAACTTTTAGGATACGTAAACTGTTTTCTTTGTTGTTTCTCTTATGTTTGATGTCTTTTTAAAATATTTTAATCTAAAAAAAATAATAATAATAAAATATTTTAATCTAAAAGAATACAGATTATTGTATACAACTCAATGAATTATGACAAGTGATAATAAACAAAGTTATTTGATGGGTTTTTTTAATTGTTATTTTTTACTGTTTGGAAATATAGGATAAACAATTTAGACAATTTAAACAAAAAACCCCAGTAATTCCATATAAAAAGTATCTGGGATTTGAAAAACTTTTGTAAATGAGCATAGTTTTGGTTCATAGTTTTAAAATGTTATACATGACTACTGACAATAAAGTTTTTTAAAATTGTACAAGTAAACCTGAATCCATGCTCACAGGGAAAAAAACCTCAATCATACTAAAATACTGAAGTATGTAAAGAGTAAAAAGATGAAAGTTATCATCCTGTACAATTCTACCAAATCCTATTCCTCTCTTCAGAGCTGCTGCTTACAGTTTAGTGTTAACTTCATACAGTTATACAATTTGTTTTAAGTAAACATTTATTTTTTTAACATAAATGGGATTCTATTTTATAATGTGTCATTACATTATAGATGGACTTCATTCTTTTCATTGCTGTAATTTTTTAAGTGATCTTCCTAATGATGGATATTTGTTTCCAGGTTTTTGCTATTATAAAAAAATTCTTGAGCTGGCCAGTTAGCTTAGTAGGTTAGAGTTCAGCCTTGTAACACCAAGGTCAACAACCAAAAAAAAAAAAAAATTCTGCGGTGGTTACCTTTAACTATATTTTTGTGAACTAGTCAATAATAAGACTTTCTTATTGACTGGTAGTTGTTTTGTATTTTGGATGTTACTGTGTTGATTATCTGTGGCAGATATTTTCTCCCAATGCACTTGTCTTGGTGACTATATGAGTGTTTTTAGTAATAATGTAGTCAAGTCTGTTGATCTTTTCCTTTGTCATCTGTGTTTTGTGGACTCTGGTGTTTCTAAACTATTTATATTCATTTTCACTTCCATTTTTAACTGTCTCTTGTAAAACACTTTCTTTTTATAGAACCCTGTGAATGATAGCAAGATGTGAATACATTGTTGATGTAATACATTTTGATGGTGTGTAATTATCATGTAATGATCAGTGACCATTTAGATTATCAATTTTAGATTTATGAAATAAATGTAACATAATCTAGAAAGGCATTGGGGTTTTTGTATTATTCATGGAATCACTATAGATAGTCCCTCACTATTAATAAATTCATTTTGACAGGACACATCCTAGGCATTGAATGATAATAGTGGGACACTAGAAACATTCCCTTTTTACCTGAATTGTTTAGACAGGATTGCTTCCCTAGTTAGCAAAAATTTCTCTAACCTCCATGTAGCTATTGCTACTAGGAATTGCTCATCACTTACTTTTGCTGCCCTCCGGTGCCAGATTACTCAACAAATATACTAAGTTCTTAGCAAAGTAGAGTTGAGAAAATAACAAAGGTCTGTCTTGATAAACTTACCCAGAGTTTTACAATTAAAAATGTTTAAAGGTGTATGTATGTGTGTGTGGTGTAGTGTTGCACATTATACAGGGGATGAGGAGTCAGAACACCATAACTTTTTCATCTTTGGGGCCTCCACTATGGCTCTGTGATCATTCCACTTTGTACCCTGATATCCCACAACTTGAGCTCTTGAAACTTGGGCTGATTTTGTACTCCCACCAGTAGTCTGTGGAGGTAGCTCACCATTTCTCAGCTTTTTCCTCCTTATAGAAGGAAATAGTCTTACAGGAGGTACTATAAAACTGTATCTGATAGACTCATCAGCTCACTTTTGTTCTCTACCCTCCCTCTGTACCCAATTGGTACAGTTTGGAAAACTTATAATTTTGCTGCCACTCCTGTCCTTCTTAGTAGGGTAGATTCGTGGAAGAGAGGAATCCCTTCTCATTTCTAGATGGGATAATATTCCATTGGGAAGAAATAGCCAAGGGAAAAGAAAGGATTTTTTTTCTTTTTTGAAGGGACTAGAACTTTTTACAGCAAATTTGGGTAAGGTTTACAATAATTCAGCTTCATTATATTTATAAAGTTGCCTTTAAAGTCACGAAAGCACAAAGCACTTTAGTGCTTGTAACACTCTTCCATATTATTGTAGGTAACTAAATGACCATGGAATCTGGAGCAGAGAACCAGCAGAGTGGAGATGCAGCTGTAACAGAAGCTGAAAACCAACAAATGACAGTTCAAGCCCAGCCACAGATTGCCACATTAGCCCAGGTATAAAATACATGGAGAGATTCCATGTCTTTTCCAAGAGGAATATGTTTCCAAGAGAATTTAATTTTTATTACACAGATATACAGAGAATGAGCAGAGATGTTCTTAGAATATCAAAATTCCTATTTACTTAGTATTAGCATATGTTTAGAAATTATGGTATAGTATTAATTCAGTAACGTAACAGTAAAATGTATTGTTAAACACTAATACAGTATTTGTAGTGACATGATCCAGAAATAATTATATTTTTAACTGATGGGTAAATTAATGGGCTATCTCAAACAAGAGAAGAAAACCTTGGCTATGACAACTGCTTTTTTTCGTATCACACAGATTTATTTTTGGGATAGGGATGCAGATAATATGAAAGCCTAAGGTTAGTTATATATGTTTAAACTAAAAAATAAGATAAGCAAATAAATTGACTCACAAGTAAATTTTAAGTATGGTAGTAGTTTTTGTTTCCTATATATTTTAAATATAATTCCTGATTCTTTCTGTCTTTGTCTTAAACATCCTATCTTTAAGGGTATACTCTCTCATCCTTATTTTTTTCTTCTCATGTATTTTTTCTCAAATATTTTATTAACAACTATTTACATAGATATGAGTGAGAAAGTAGTTAATATAAAAACCAAATAGCAAATATAAACCTGCTAGGTAAGAGTTTGATACTGCCTTTTTCAGATAAAGACTTCCAGGAAAAATCCTAGCACAAACTCTAGTATGTTTAGCCTCAGTTTCCCCGGTAGTTTAAAAGTTCCTAGAGGAGTCATTGAACAAAAATGAATTTTGGAAAATAGAGGGCTCACCATAGTTGGGATATCTGGCTGAGCTAAAGTATGGGCCAGATACTGGATCTCCAGCAGGAATATAGTCAGGTATGGGCTGCTGTGTTTTCTCCTAAGATCACCAGGGTCTGCCTTCAACTCTCAGGAGTCAGACAAAGCTGAATACACTTGGAGATGAAGTGAATGTACTCAGATGAGGAAGGCTACAGGAATGAAGGGGAGAGAACCAGGATTTAACCAGTACAGACAGGGTCAAGGCAAGCAAGCACAGCTAAGAACCTGGGCTTATTTAGGCATTTTGCCCTCTGGTAAAAAAAAAAAAAAGATGCAATGTCAGAAGGCATCTTGGTGATGACAGTCCTCAACATGTCTGTCTCTTGGGTCACACTATTCTGTCAGGTCTGGTTGTCCTCTAAGTCTGCTGTGTAGTGTCATTCTGGGAATTGCTTTCACCCTAGTCTTTTTCTTGTGGGGTTTGTGTTCTTGATATAGTATAGCATGTTTTCTAATAGTTTCTTGAGAAAGGAGGTTTGACTGGGTAAAGAATTCTTCGTAAAGAAATCATTTTTTTGGAATTTTGAAAGCATTAATCCAGTCAACTTCTAGTGTTGTTATTTGAAAAGACTAAACTTATTTCTTGTTTTGTATCTCTAGTATCTTATAAAATCTTACCTTTGATCACAGTGCTCCAGAATTTCAGAGTCATGGGCATTAGTTTGGATCAGTTTTTATCTGTGCTATGTATTCAGTGGGTCCTTGTGTAGTGGAAACTCATATCTTCAATTCCAGGTAATTTAAATTATTGGATTGATGATTTCTTTTTTCCTCTCTCCTTTCATTTTTCGCTAGGATCCTTGGGAGATGTTATACCTCTTGGACTGTTTCTCTAATTTCCTGATCTTTCCTGTTTTCCACCTTTTTGCTCTGCTTTCTGGAGATTTCCTCAACACATTCCAACCAACGCATCTGTTGAATTTTTTATTTCTACTATTCTGTTTCCAAGAGTTGCTTTTGTTCTCTGAGTAGTCCTTTTGTGTTTTAATAGCATCCTGTTTGTGTTTCACAAAGGCAGTGTTTTCTCTTATCTATGAGAATGTTAATTAGAATTTTTTGTTTTGTTTTTAGTTTTCTTCTCCCCACAGAGATTTTTCTCCATATAGCTCCCCCTCCCCGTGTACACACACACACACATGCACACGTGCATTTGTTTTGGTCTCTATCTTTCATATTAGAAACTTTCTTCAAATGTTTGGTAATTTGTGGTTGTCTGCTTAGGTTTAAAAGTAGGAGACCAAAAAGCTGCATTGGAAATTCCGTGTATGTGTTTGGGTCCTAAGAGCTATGATCTGTGAGCTTCACTGTAGGGTGATTGTCATGATCCCAATGTAAGTATCTTTTAGGTCTTTCCTCTTAGCATTGGTCAGGTTCCCTAGGGAAGCCTTCACTAGTCCCCTGCTTATAGAGTAAAGGCCTGGGGGCCAAGTGAGAGAAGAGGGTTGGTACGACCCACCTTCAGCAATGCCTGCTATTAGGTAGTCAAGATACCCCTTATCCAGAAAATAAATCTCCATTTTTTTGTCAGGGTGGGATAGATTTTTCCACAGGGAGTTGAGGAGGAGATCCAATTGCTTCTCAAAGAGCCATCGACCAGCCTTCCTTATTTTCAGCTTCTCTTTTCACTCCACTTTCTAGGGTGCCATAGATCCTGAGCCTCTTGAGGATTTTGTGGTGCAAATGAGGCTTTCCCTGCCTCAAGCTAATGAGTTGGCCTTCTGAGGTCTATCCAGTTCATTACCATTGTCTACCTGCTTTCCAGCCTCCAAAACTCTATTGCTGTTATCTCCTTTTCCATTCTCCTACACTTGTGCGATATGCCTTAAAACAAAATCAATTTTGTGCAGTTTAATTGAGGACTCAAGAGGGATCAAAATTATATACATATGTTCAATTTTTTATCTTTATCAGGCAACTCAATGGTATTAAAGACTTAATTGGAGTGACATGATCAGATTTCAGATTTAGGAAAGCTAGTATCTACTCCCATTTATATATTTTTAGTTCTTTTTATTCCCAGTTACGGAGTTTTTTTCACTTGCTCATCCAAGTTCCTTAATACATACATTATATATTTTTGACATAATTTTCTCTCATAATTCTGATTTCTGTTACTTTTTAATGTCATTTTTAAATACTAGGAAAATGTAATAAAATTATCAAGCAAATCCAAGATGATTATGATTTGGTCAGTGAACAGGGAAAAACAAATTCAGCCTAAGTAGTAAAGGAAGAAAGTTTATTTAAAACAATAATGAGATATCTTATTTTACTTTTGGAATTTACAGAAATTTTTTAAAGTGGAAGAAAAAACTGTTGGTTTTGTCTATGAGAATGCAAATTTTTATAGGTTTAAGTAAAAAGTTAGATAAAAGGATAATTGTTGTAACTTTCTTGTAATAGGCAAATGAAATCCTAAATGTCCAATACAAGGAATTTATTATATTATGTAATTTTTCCTATTATGCAGTCAGTAAAACCACTGAAGAATTAATGGTGTGGGAAAACATTTATAATGGATTTTAAAGATAAAATAGGTTCCATGATAGCGTGTTATAAAAGTAGAGTGTACATATGTGCCTTAAAAAACATTTAGATCTACTGAAAAATATTAAGTGATTAGTTCTGGGTGGTCAGAATAAGGATTTTTATTTTATTTTTGTGTATCTGTATTTTATAAACTTAACATGAGAAGGAGCCATTATGTAGAATGATCAGGGTAGAAAAGGGATTATTCATTGAGTTAGCTTGTTACATTTAGCCTAGGGAAGACTAAAGGATGAGGACATAATAATTGCTTCAAATATCAGAAGTGCTTTTATATGGAAGTGAGATGAGATACTTTGAATAACGTTAAAGTTGTGGTTCTCAAAATTCAGTCTAAAGGTAAGTATCGTTGGGTCCTTCTTAGAGTCTGACTTTCTAAACAGGGCATCCTGTGTGACTCCAATGCAGGTAGACTCCAGTGCATGAACCACATTTTGAGAACCAGGTAAAACAAAGCAAGACTTACAGTGGCCAAACAGATAAATAAGGAAGGACTTCCTAAGGACTACAAAGATGGAAGCTCATGGTTTTAATCTAGGTGCCAAATACTCTGTCTTTGGTAGTGTGATCTTTTCCCCCAAGATTCCTAGCCAAATATATAACTGCCTGCTAAATATCTCTGTAAATTCAGCTGTCAGATCAATTCTATCATATTCCACCATGACCCCAACCACCCAAAAGCTTGTCCTTCTTGCATTCTCTGTTTCAGTTGATGACAATCTAGTCTGCCAATTCTCTCTCATGAAAAAATCATCTTTGATTTTTCTCTTATCTCCTCCAACCAATCATTCATGAAGCTCTTCATGGTCTGCCTCCAAATTTTCATAAAATTGCTTCTCTCCTTCCCATTCCTACTACTACTACTGCCATATTTCTGGCCTTCATCATCTCACTTTTACTGCATAGGCTTTCTCAGTTGGCCTCTCCACCTTCAGGTTTTTTCCCCCCTGAAATATATATCCTTCACACTACCACTAATAGGATCTATTTAAAATAGAAACCTCACCATGTTATTCAGTGGCTTCCCCAGTACCTTGAGGATAAAATGCAAGTTCTTAAATGTGACATATACAAGGTTTTTAATGACCAGGTCATTTAGTCCCAGACTACCTCTGTTATATTCTCTCTCCCTACTTCCTACATCATATAGTAACACACTTATATGCTCCAGTAGTATTGAACTGCTGGTTATCCCTCTCTGCCATGTATAGACTATGCTGTTTCTCTTTGCTTTTGCCAATACTACCATCTCTGCCTGAAATTCTGTTCCTTTCCCCTGCAAATCATAATAACAACATATCTAACTTGTATTCATGTTTCAAATCCACATTCTTCCCTGGTAGCCTCCCTGCTCTTAGGTTGAGTTGGGTAGCTCTCCTCAGTGTGTCCTTTTTTCTACAGACCTCATTACTCCACTGAATTGTATTTACTTGGTGCCTCTTTTCCCCATTCCTTCACACACACACACCAATAATTTCCTTGAGGTCAGACCCATATCTTTCTCATTTTTATAGATTCAGTTCTAACATTGTTCCTGGCACATAGGTCTCCAATAACTGTTTATACCAAATGAGCAAATAAAATTCGTACCCCTGAATGTATTCAGCAGTACATTCATACCATCTGATAGACATGTATGACTTAAGGGCCCTTTTAATCTGAATGTTGACTCATTAAAATTGCCTTCTTTGTGCCTTACGGAAAAATTCGTTTCTCTTAACATTCTTTCAGTTCTGCCCCTTTGTTCATTCAAGACAAAAACAAATTCTTAAAACATTAAGTGTTTAGTGATTTTGAGAAGGGGAGGAATAGAAATTTTCAATTTATAATACCTGGTAATACTTTCTTATTAATGAAGAGGCATACTTGTAATTGTTTTAAAAGAGAAAATTAAACTGCATGTTGTAAGGTATATATTTGTTCTAGACTAACTAGGTCAGTTTTGCCCAAGTTTAGAAGCAATTAGATGTTAGAACATGACTTATTCAACATGTGATACTCTGAAAACTTTTGTTTCTTCAAAGGTAGAATATCTGTTAACCTCAGATAAACTACATAATCTTTTTGAGCAGTTGTCATTTCTGTCTTTAAAATGGAGATAATCCTTATTACCCCAGTCTTCAGGTTCTTCAAAGAGAAAAATGAGAAATTGGATTTGAAAGCAGGGGAGAAAATAAAGCACCATACAAGTAAAGTGGTATTTAGTATTCAGAGGGAGTCCGTGTTACATATTTTGGCATTACATTAAAATAGCTTTTTGTTTTTTTGTCATTTGAAGAAAGAGTTGAAAATTCTGGGGTGGAGGAGCATTTGTAATTTTTTAATAAATGAAATATTAAATGTAATCATTACTTTCTTTCACATCAGTGAAATACTTATCTAGCAGAAAGTTCATATTTTTGCTTCTAAAAAGTTTTTTCATATTAAATGTGAGAACTCCCAAGGAGATATCTGTGATGGTAATTTTTTTCCATGTTTAACACTGTAGGTATCTATGCCAGCAGCTCATGCAACATCATCTGCTCCCACCGTAACTTTAGTACAGCTACCCAATGGGCAGACAGTTCAAGTCCATGGAGTTATTCAGGCCGCCCAGCCATCAGTTATTCAGTCTCCACAAGTCCAGACAGTTCAGGTATGTGTATAAAAAGTTCTGCATGTATTTTCTTAACTGTTGTTTATAGCCATATTTCTCTCCTTTCTTTAGTTATGAAAATAAGGACACGTCTAGTTCAGAGTTTATTTTACTTGACAGTAAAGGAATATGCCACATCTGTATAGTTACTGCATTTATAGGAACGTATATACACAAAAAAGACATAAAAGAACATGATTTTTTTTAAGCTGCAGAAGAAAAGAATTGATTGGGGAAAATAGCTAAGTACATGGGATAAAGTAGAAATGTTTGGGAGAGACTGTATAGGGCTGATGTACCTCCGTTAAGGAAAATTGAGATCTAAAAATAATAGCTTTATAATTACTTTCTAAATTTGTAATTGAAAAAAAATAAACCCTCCATGAAAAATTAATAAATAACCTTTATCTAAGATATTATTTGAGCTTAGAGATCACAAGAGATCCCATAAGTAATTTGTGAAATTGGCTGTTTATGGTTTTCAGTTAGAAAGTATATAACTTTGTATATAACTTTCAGTGTAGAAAGTATATAACTTATTATCTCAAAGTTAATATACTTTTAAGGTGCATCTTAAGGGTCAAGGATTATACTACACATGTTAACTTATTCTCTGGAGAGATTATTCCTTTGGGTTGGATCCAAAGGGAATGAAGGCACTGTAGACCTCTGAAGGTGACTACTCTACATAACTATGGAACCAAGAGCAGTATAGATCTTTGCAGTTGAGCTTATTGGGAAAAAAAAAAGACTTGAATGTTCATTCAAGTAGGCCATAACCCCAGCCTCCCATTTCATATTTTTTGCTTCACAGTCATCTTCCTGTAAGGACTTAAAAAGACTTTTCTCCGGAACACAGGTGAGTCTTAGGTCCTAGATTTGGAGAGAACTGTTATTAGGAAGGTGAGAGATTATTCTTTATGTCTTTGTCCTTCTCCTCTATAAACATGAAATTTCAAGATTTGTATAAAAACCTTAGAGATCTTCTAGGTCTAGGCTGAACTTGTTACCTACCCAGCCCTTGTCTATTGTTTATATGTAACATTTCTCCCCTCTTCCAAATGGTAGTCCAGAATTACTTTCAGAGAAAGGAAGCTCTGTTTACAGTTAGGGGTGATTGCTAAAATATTCTTCCCCATGGTGAACCAGAATATATCTTTCTAAAACTTTTACCTGATGATCCCAGTTCTGTCCTCAGAAACTAGATTAGAAAGTCTAATTCCTTTTCTGTTGGACTGCTTCCTCTTTCTCATCCCCCACACCCTTCCTATTTTTAAGAAAATTTCCAGACTAAAGAAATTTCTATTTTTCTTAAGCCATTTATTATAGGGTATAGCTTTTCCCCTACCTGGTTGTTTTCTTCTGAGTGAGAACTGTTATGTTTTCCTTGAGCATGGTAGCCAGAACTGATTGGTATTTGTAGAAGGGAGAAGTACCCGCTTTGTCCTGGAAGCATTCTATTAATATCATCAGAGGATAGTTTAGATTTTGGCAGTCATATTATACTTTTTGTTCATTGAGCTACTGTTACTTACCTCTCCTTCATTCTGTTCTTGTACTTTTGGTTTGCTTAAACACTTAAGTGGGAAAAAAGAAAAAGAAAAGAAACTGTTTTCATGTGAAATCACCAAGTTGTATGAATTTTCATATGATACTAGTAATGGAATTTGCTAACAAGTAGGAGATAGTATTGTCCATGTGGAGACCTAAGAATTTGATATTTCTGTGAAATCACCATGACTGAGCATAGTCCTTTGCCTCAGCTCTTATTTCATTGAATGCTCCCTTACCATTCTTCATACTGTGCCATTGCTAATATCCATATCCTTCTCTTGATAATAGTGGAAAGAACTTGACCTGCTAGTCAGACCTAGATTCCAGACCCAGCTTGAGCTTTAATAAGTGACCTAGGGCACATCAACCTTTACGTTCTCTTTTTCACTTATAGAAGAAGACCTTTCTATTAAAGAACACACAAAAATTACCAAAAATACAGCTACAAATTTGCTAAGATTACAATTCTTGTTTGTAATATGTGATATTTAATTGCTGATTGTATTCTTAATTTTATTCTTTATTTTGGGGCAACATAATTTGGAACTGGGGATTGTATGGCCATTAACTTTATAAAAATAGGTATTCATCTTTTTAAGAACACATTTACACTAAGGTGAGCTGTGCTTAGAATTTAAAGTATGTGTATTTTCAAAAGAAAAGTTGGACTTCTTGAAGCCTAGATTCTACAAATATAAACACAAATATAGTATTTTTTTTTTCTTTAAAGGACCTGAACCATCGATAATCTATTAAATTTTAATGGTTATTTTAGCTGGTTAACAGTGATTAGTATTAATAACTAGGAAGTAGTTTACATGAGAAGAGGTGATCAAATAAGGAGAGGAATGGTCCCCCAAGCTTCTAGATGGGAGAATATTAGTATTCCAGAACAAAGTTTCTGAAATGTACAAAGTACATATTTCCTTTTTGACCTTGGTCATGGTGTCGTAACACCACACTGTAACCGACTGAGCTAGCCAGCCAGCCATATATATCTCCTGATGTGAGAATAAGATATTAGGATTTCTGTTTACATATTTTAATCTAAAAAATATTAGAAACTCAGCTATACCATTCATATACGGCTTGACTTTGGTGCCCTTTTTCTTTATGTATATGTATAAGTCACATCTCACAGATTATGTGAGAATCCTCACAAAAATAATGGGAGTTGCACAGTGTATTAGGGTTGAGATTGGCAGCCTCACTTTTCATTCATTAGTTTTGGCCCTATTTCAATATAGTGCAATTTAAATGTGCCACACAGAGGCTATATAGATTATACTGCTTTAAATTATTATATCCATTCCTTCAACAAATATTTATTGATCACATGCTGTGCGCCAGTCACTGTTCTAGGTGCCATGAAAGACAGCAATGAACTAATAATACTTTTCATTTCTCTTGAAGATCACATTTGAGAGAAGAGAGACAGACTATGAAAAAATAAAATATGTCAGGTGAGAATAAGTACTTGAGAGATGAATGAAGCTGGGGAAAGGGATAGAGAATTATGTGGAGGGAACAGTGTTGTATTTTATGTGAGGTGGTCAGAAAACACAGTGAACAGAAACCAGAAGGCAATGAACGAAGCTAAGTCATGCAGATAATAAAAGCAAATCCAAAGGTTTGGAAGTGAGAGTATGCCTAAGATATCAAAATAGCAGGAAGAGTAAGCAAGGAAGAGAGTAGTTGGAGATGAGATTTACAGTGTAAATTTGTCTCCTCTAAAAACTCAAATCTGTACACTTTAAAAACACTAGAAACAGAATTTTCTAAACTGTTCAGAAGTCTTCTAGAGTTTCAGTAGGTGAAACCATCCTATTAGCAAGCAGTAACTGACTTACAGCCAAGGAGATGTAAACACATTAGATAAATCTCATCAAAAGTTTGTATAATTGTTCCATGCAATTGAAAAATTATTATTTTAATTAGTAAGCACAGCCTAAAATGTGGTCACTTTTGTTATCTGTGTATCGAAAGTTACAAGTCCTCTTTTTCAACACTAGCAGGTGTTAAATCACATTTCTGAAAACCCAAGCTTAGAATCAGATTTCTGAATCACTGTTATAACATATTAAGTGATTTTTTAATGAAGCATGTTAAATCATATCATTTTCACTACTAGTGAAAAATTAAATGATTTATCTCTAAGAAGAAATTTAGAAATTAATTTTTAATATTTATACTTTACCTATCTCTTTAAGAACTCTTATCATATAAATAACACACATAAAATTTAAAAATAGAAGGGCCTGGCCTGGCCCGCGGCTCACTTGGGAGAGAGTGGTGCTGATAACACCAAGGCCACAGGTTCGGATCCCTATATAGGGATGGCTGGCTAGCTCACTTGGGAGAGCGTGGTGCTGACAACACCCAAGTCAAGGGTTAAGATCCCTTACTGGTCATCTTTTTAAAAAAATAAATAAATTTAAAAATAGGAATAGATATGCTTATGTAAAATTTTTGTATTTATAAGGGGAATCTGCAAATGAAAGGAGTTTGAAGATCATTGCTGTAGACTTTTACTAAGCTTCTGGGTCCAATGGGTAAAAAACTGTATCTAAACCATGAATCTGAGCTTCACCCAGGGAAATTACTTAAGTGTCCAGGGGAACATGTATAGTTTTAGAAAACATCTAATATTGCCATTGTTTTAATTTAGTTCTAGTCACTGTGGTTTATTTTAAAATTTCAAATAATCAAAACCAGGGAGTTTTTCCCCCCCATATAAATAGGAGGTATGGGTTTTAAACAAAGCAAAAATGAGAAATACATATCTAAAACTTTTCCATCTACAAGTGGTGGATTGGCTTTTTGAAAATTTCTTGACTTACAAGTGGCCAAAGTCAAAGACCTATTTAAGGAACTCAGGAAGAGATTAATATGAGAGGTGACAGGAAATGAGGACCAAGGAAGGGGTTTTATCATTGGAATGTGATAGTAATCTGTGATATTTATCATTGGGATGTAATTTTTATAGTTATTTTTAATAGCCTGTTAAATATACGTTGAGCTATAATTAATAATTATTTATGAAATGGATTTTTGACATTATTTTTTATTAGTCACAGAAATGTGGATCCAGTATGATTTTTTTTTTTAAGATTTCATTTTTTTAGAGCAATTTTAGATTCACAGCAAAATTGAGAGAAAGGTACAGAGATTCCCACATATCCCCTGCCCCCACACATCCCCTACCAGATCAGTACATTTGTTGTAATTGATGAACCCCCATCAACACATTATAATCACCCAAAGTCTATAGTTTACTCTTGGTGTTGGTACATTCTGTAACAGGTATGATTTTTTTGTGTTGTTTTTTTGTTGTTGTTGTTAGAGAGTCCATAGGAATTGGCTTCATATTTCTTTCTTCTCCCTGGATAGTATTCCCAAAGAGGAAATGTGACATTCATTACCTGGTATTGAATAGTTCTGGACGGACAAAATCTTTTAGATCAGAGGAGAGCAACCTTTTTTCTACTAAGGGCCGAAGACTCACTAAATTTGAGAAGAAAAAACAAATCAAAGGCCACATATGAAAAAGTAACATTAATTTACTTTTCTTCAGAACTATCCTGTTTATGTAGCATGTTTTAATGTTGTTTTAGTCAGTTTCAACTTTGAGTGTAGTGTTCCTAAATCACTGTATGTCCTTAAGAGAAGGTTGTAAGAATGGGTCATATAAGAATCCAGCAGAGGGCAGAGAGAAAAAGAGCTACAGAGGAACTTAGTAGATTCTGAGGGGAGTATTAATGAAGGTAATCAACACCTGTCATAGTACCGTCCACTTTGAGTTCAGACTTGTTGTTATCCCTTGCATTTCTGACCCTCTGGGAAGGCCTTTTCACAGTTCCTAACTATGTTGAGTGGGCTAGTTACAGCAGCTACTGATTTTTCCACATGCTTCTTTAGCAGTAACTATAGCATTATTACTCTGCTGAGAGTGACATACTAAATTCAGCCTTGCCCATCTTTTTATCTGTCATTTCTGGATCCATTAAGTGTTGCCTGCTGACTTTTAGGTCGTTCAGACTATACTTTAAAGGGTTTGGATGGGGCATTATTTTATTGTTATAGGTATATTTTGTGAAACATTGCTAGATTTACTTGATTTCATTTTAAAGTGAGTATACGTATCACAAAGCACCATCAAAATGAGTGCCCTCTCTCCAGAACTCTTAGGCTCAGACCACATACAAAATACCTTTGGAATTTCTCAAGTACCTCTGAATATGCTTTTTCTTGGTTAAATCTAATTCTCACTCCAACAACATCATGTGTACCTAGCTGCTGCTGCTGATTAGACTAGCAAAACTTGGCAATATAAATTTGACAGGCATATTTAGGTGAGCAAACTTCTAGTCTAGAAGTGGTGTAAAAATGCCACCAGGTTGCTGCATCTGATAAAACTGGTTTGAGACTGGAACCACAAGGATTTTGATGCTGACAAGGCTGTCTAAAATGGAGATGCTAAGTATTGACAGTGGCTCCACTACTCCCTAGCTTTGTGACTTGAGTAAGTTACTTAACCTCTTTGTGCCTTAGTTCTTTTATCTATAAAATGAATATAATAGTAGTACCAATCTAGCACCTGTATTACTGTATTAAGTTAGTGTAATATACGTAAGTGTATGTAAGTGCTTTTAGCATAGCACCTGGCAGATAGAAACTTACTATTATTATTATTATCCTATATAAAATCTTTATTCACTTATCTTCATTACTTTTCAGCCTAGGGATACTTACCAGAAATGCATGGTTCTTTACCTTGAATTTTTGCTTAAAAACAGTTACAGAATGCTCTCTTTGAAACATGTCTAGACATAGCACAGGACTTTTTCCCAACTTGCTAGAAACTTGTCAGAAAACTAATTTTAGTTGGTAGTTTTGTTTTAACTATAAGAAAAAATTGACAAGTAATACTGATGCATTCAGGATTATTTACATGAAGTCTTAAAAGAAATTAAGCTGCAGACATTTTAGATTCTCTGACTTCATCTTAAATAGTCTATAGGGTTATTAAAGGGGAGTGGAGAGTGATTAGTGTGGTTGTCTTTTATAAAAACTGATTTTTTTTATACTGAAGCATGTATAAGGTTTATATATGTCCTTTTGTGTTTGACTTTTTCTTAAAATTCATAAAAATTTTATTAGAACTAAATTTGATTATCAAGATAAAGTTCTTCTTTATTTTCAGATTTCAACTATTGCAGAAAGTGAAGATTCACAGGAATCAGTGGATAGTGTAACTGATTCCCAGAAACGAAGGGAAATTCTTTCAAGGAGGCCTTCCTACAGGTATGGAATTTAATAGTGAGAGTTTAGAATCAAAGATGTACAGGAAGCCTTAGGTAGATGCAGATAAAGAGATGTCAGAAGACCAGTTAGCTGCTCCAGTCAGTATTTTACAGATTGATTCTGTTCATCTTGAGTTATTTCTCTCAAATAAGTCGAAGCTTTCATACAGAAAGAGAGCACTTCTTACTCTGAATAGTCCTAGATAAGCACTGATGTTTTTTTCTGCTTCTGTCTTTGTAGACTGCTGGCTGCTGCCTTTATGTTAATAAGTCTTTATGTTGATAAGGTTATGGCATTTCTAGTTATATGCCAGTTCTGAGGCTATGCTATTAATCTGCTTAGCAGCATGTTTGCAAACCATTTTTTATGCCATGGTACTCTGCAGATAACTATTAGTTTGATAGTTGTTTCACGGTGATGCTTTGCTAACATCCCCTAATTTTAGGGGCACCTCACTATAGTTTTTGTGTTTAGCTATAGCTATATATGTTGCCTAGTCCATGCCCTGCCTCTAGTGTGGACCAAAAAACCATTTTATATGTAGAAATTAGCTCCATATTCAGTATCTCTAGGAAGAGTGTTTCCACAAATCTTGGTAGGCTTACTTCAGAGTATAATAAACTTCAGGCTTATAATTATCCTCTTTGTTGTTAATCTAAATTATTTCTATCTATGTATATTTCTATTTTTCAAAGGGGTGGTTGATTTTTTTTTCCCCTCTTAGCTACTAAGCTAAGCCTTTTCTCTATTCTTATAATTAAATTAAGGATCCTAAGTGAATATCAATAAATTGATATTGTGGTCTTAAGAAGTATTATGTTACCAGGTTTATGTTGTATGCATTTATACTCATAATTTCTTTCATTTGAAATATAGCTAGTGTTAGATTTTAACTTTGAACCATATTTCATGTTAGTATATAACACATTTGATCATGAAGCAAATCCAACCAGGTACTAAGAAACATACTACATGGCTTCTCTCTCTATAAATTCTAGGCAAACTTTAGTGGAGGCCTTATACGAGCTTTATATTGAAAAAACATCTTTTAATTGCCTTAATTGGCTTGTAGCCTAAATCTTAGCAAAGGTTATTTAAATAATGACACCATAATAATCAAATGAAAGATGCTGTGAGACCACACATATGTAGAGAAAGGACTGTTGTCATGAAAAATAATGGTATCTTCCCTTTGAATCAGTTTCCACACTAGGGTGCCATTATTTTAAGTTTATTAATTCTTGAAGCCTAACCTCTGTGTCCTGATTATAACAAGGTATTTAACAAACTTATGATATGCTTGCAAAGTTGGAGAAATGGGGATTAATTGATAATACAAGATGAGTTTTTATTGGAACAACCCACCTTTATAGTGATTCATTTATATCCAGAAGGAGTTCTTGAAGGGCTCTCCATTTGGTCTCGTTTAGCTTGGTATTTTTACCAGTAATTTAGCTGAAAACGTAGAAGTCATGCTTATCAAATTTGCAAGTGACAGAACCTTAAAGGGTTAAGTACCCTGATGGATAGGAGAATAAGAACTTTGAAAGATCACAGCAGCCAAAGAAGAGAGAGACTGAAACAAATAGGATGAAATGGAAGTGGTAATTGTAAAGTTTCTGAACTTGAGTATACAATAAAACCAGTTATTTAAATACAGGATTCTGGATTAAGAATTCATTTGAAAAAGATAATTACACAGGTAAATATAAAAGCCAAAATTATATAGTTTGGGTTTGTAACTCCTTTTTTTCTATATAATTTGAAAGACAAAGGCATAAAACAATATTACTATAAAGCTATGTTAATAAGCACACAATGTGTGAAGATTTCATTTGTGATAACACCACCACAAAGGGTCAAAGTTTTGGTAGACTGTTAAAGCTAAATATTAATTCACACTAGTTTGTTATAAATTTAAGATATCAAAAATTACTTCGCTTATGGTTTTTTCCCCCTCTTCAGTGTGATTATATTATTCATTTGAAATATGGTAAGGTTCATGAATTTTTGTTCCATTTGAATTTTTCACCCATCCTTGTTAACTGTCTTTTTTTTTTTTTTGTGGCAGCTGGCCAATATAGAGATCAAAACTTGGTGTTAGCAGCACCACACTAACCAACTGAGCTAACTGGGCAGCCCCTTCATTTTAGTTTCTTGAGTATGTGGAACATTCACATGAATCCAAAATTCAGAATTGTACAAAAAAGTGTACGCAGTAGTGCCCCCGTCATCCTTCTATCCTTTTCACCACTTTCCTACTCACCCCCCAGTAGACAACTAAACTTATTAAACTTTGATTTATCCTTCCTGATTTTTTTCCTTGAACAAATGAGCAGATACATGTATATTTTCTTACATAAATGATACCATGCTATATTCATTTGGATGTGCCATAGTTTATTCAAGCACTCTCCTATATGTGGGCATATAGATTATCTTGAGTGTTTTGCACTTACAAATACTTGCTACCATGAATAACCTTAGGCAAGTGTATTTTCATGTTGTTGGAGGTAGGGTAAATTCCTAGAAGTGGGACTCTTGAAGATAAACACATGAAGTTTTCTTAGATGTTGCCAACTTCCTTCCATGGGGGGTTGTGCCAATTTTATACTTTGAGCAGCAGTATATGAGAGTGTCTGTTTTCTCAACAACTTTGCTAATATCTTGTATACTTTTTTACTTTTACCAATCTAAGAACTGAGAAGTTAAAAATCAGGTTTTTGGTCTTTTTTTTCTCTCAGTTTGTAAGAGTTCTTTATTTATTAGGGATGTAGCCCTTTTATTTGTGATATATGTCGTTTTTTCCTAGTATTGTTGATTTTTTTTTTTTAACTCGGTATTTGCAATACAAAAGGATTTTTTTTTTTTTTAGTCAGTTTTATTGATCTCTTTTTTGCACCTGGGTTTTGAGTCATAGCCTTTCCTTACATTCAGGTTAAAGAGAATTCATCTTTGTATTTTGTAATACAGTCATTTCTCAGAATCTGTGGGGAATTGGTTCCAGGACTTCCCTCAGATACCAATATCCACTGATGCTCAAGTTCCTCATAAAAAACAGCATAGTATTTGCATATAACCTATGTACATCTTCTCGTATACTTTCAGTACAGGTGTACTTTTTTTTGAATATTTTTGATTCAGAGTTGGTTGAATCCATGGATGCAGAACCCATGGATACAGGAGGCCAACTGTACTTGTATGGTTACATTTTGCCATATAGATTGATCCCTGATCTATTGGAGTTTATTCTTGTAATTCATACATTTGAAACTTCTGTCCTAAGCACTAGCAGATTTCAGCCAGTTTTCTGATTTGTAACTATTATTTGTATCTTGCCAGTAAATTTTGTTTATATTTTAATTAACATATTTCTCTATTTTCCTAGGAAAATTTTGAATGATTTATCTTCTGATGCACCAGGAGTGCCAAGGATTGAAGAAGAGAAGTCTGAAGAGGAGACTTCAGCACCTGCCATCACCACTGTAACGGTGCCAACTCCGATTTACCAAACTAGCAGTGGACAGTATAGTAAGTAATAGATACTTCTGTTTTGAAAAGTGAGAAGAAAACT
Source organism: Cynocephalus volans (assembly GCF_027409185.1). NCBI lineage: Eukaryota > Metazoa > Chordata > Mammalia > Dermoptera > Cynocephalidae > Cynocephalus > Cynocephalus volans. Next base: position 272,385,237 of record NC_084460.1, read on the forward strand.
AATGCTTGCATTCTGTTTAAAGGAATCATATAAGTGCCAAGTGTTTTCTCAGTCTTGCTGCCATTATTAAATATTTCCTTTACTGTTCAATATGCAAAGCTCTATAATGGAAGTATTTTCTTCAGTTTTAGTTAGGATTAGGCAAGTACGTAAGCCCTGTAGACATCCCTTCGTTTCGTGCAAATGCATGAAGAGTCTGAAGTTTTTCGAGCCACTAATTGAGACTCTAGATTTTACTCCGTATGTATGACATTGAGAGAACATAAATTTCTTCAGATAAAAAAAAAAAATCATTCTTTGAATACGTTTAAAGCTAAAAATGGTCTCATTCATCTATTTTAATAATTTCTCTTCCCTTCTAAAAGTAGCATTTTAAAATCTTTGTATTTAATAATGATTCAAGTGAGGGTAGGAGTGACTTGGTTACAGTCTTCCAGCACATTCAATTATTATTCCTTTTCATATAAAAGGTAGTATAGTGAATTATGATAACGTAAACAATAAGTACTGCTGAAATTAATAGGACACTTTGCCTTTTGGCTCACAGAAAGCAAAAGTTTCTCTTGTAGTATTATTAAAGTTTCCATTTCTATAAGTTTCTGTCTGGCACTTAGGTCTTTCGTCTTATCTCTTTTACCTCTTCTTATCTTTCACTTAAATCTGTTATAAGTTACTTTTGAATTCTGCTTTTTGATCAAAGGCATTTGTGTGAATGGTACTTTTTTCTCTCTTTTCTCTATACTTTGCCTTTCAAAGTGTCTCATACATTGTTTTCTTCATTTTGATTGTTCATTATACACAGTGCTGCCCAATATATAGTATTCCCTTTCTCCACCTTAATTACAAATTAAGTGTACATACAAAGGTACTTCAAAAAGTTCATGGAAAAATAGAATTAAAAAATAATATGAATCTTTCCACGAGCTTTTTGAAGTACCCTCATCTTGAAACTCCTTTGCTTCATTAGTTTTCTAATGCTCTGATGTAATCTATATTAGAAATATATATAAGAAGTTTGACTCCCAGGTTACTAGTTTTTAAGTTGCAGCTCAACCTTGGTTTGCGTAACTCTTAATTTGCATTCCAACTGTATTAAAAACAGATTCCCAAATAGCTAACTTTTTTAGCTCTCCTAAAGATGAAGCTTTTGACAGTAAGTAAAAGGAAGGCATTTTTGACTACACTTCTTGTCAACGGTCTAAGCTCAATGACCTCAGCCATCTTTTTCCTTCATAAGTCCTTTGTTGTCAGATATAAAGAGGTAAATCTCTACACCTGTATGTTTGTGTGTGTTTATATTTTTAGATAGCCTCAGATCCAGATAATTTTAGTTATTCAAGATGTGTGTTCGAAGACATTGATATGTGACATTTCTTTTTCCTGTACTTCAGCATACCTAGGGATATAACATACTCCTGTCAGTAACAGAGATTCTCACTTGAACTAGAGCCTGCTCTTCAGGAAAGAGGCATAGCAGAATCTGAAAGAGGGAAATGAAATTTAGAGAAGTACCACCATCCCCTTAGATGTTTAATTTGACACACCCTTCTCCTCCTTGCTAACTTTAAGATATTAATAATTTGAGATTTTTAAAGCTTTATTTTTTGTCTTTTCCCTTCACCTCTCTATATATGCACACATGGCTTTGATGGAACTGATTTAACATTATGTTCTTGATTTTAGTTAAGAAGCAATTGAGTACTCACACCTACAGCAATATTTATATATTTCTTAACTTATAAAACAAATAGTTGTCAAAATTCAAACGTTAGAGGTTTATAACATTAATAAGTAGTAAAAATTGTCTTCTTCCCTCCTCAGTAATAAGAGTGGTATGTATATCCCCCCCTTCTTTTTCCCCTTCTTTTTCATTGTGTTTATATATACATGTTGTCATGTACATATACATGTTGTTATATTTTTTACACAAGTGAGAACTACAAGTCAGGCACAGAAAGAGAAATATCACATGTTCTCACTTACTTGTGGGAGCCAAAAATAAATAAATAAATATACAAACAACCTGGGGGTGGGGAGGGAAGAAGACACAACAATTACAATTCCTTGAAGTTGATACGACAAACAAACAGAAAGGACATTGTTGGGAGGGAGCAGGGAGAGGAAGGAGGGAGGGAGGTTTCGGTGATGGGCCACAATAATCAACCACATTGTATATCGACAAAATAAAGTAAAATAAAAAAAAAAAAGAACTACATTATTTATATATCATATAGATATACACACATATAGTTATGTATATTGTTTCTTTAACAGTTGCATCATGTTTCAACTGTATAAATATAACATTTATGTAAACATGCTCCTGCTGATGAATATTTAGGACATTCCTGCTATTTCAAACAACATCACATAAACATCTATATATGTGGTAGTGTCTCAGTGGGATAGCATCCTAAGAATAGAATTGTTGAATTGAAGCATATCCTGCCCAATTGCCCTTCCAAGTGGATGCATTAATTTGCATTCCTTCCATAAATTGGTTGGTTTTTTTTTTTTTTTTTTTTTTTTTTTTTTTTTTTTTTTTAATGCTGGTACTAGCTTTATCTATTACTTGGTTCGCTGTCCTAAATAGTAAAGTTTTGTTAGAGAGATTCTCCTCCTAGGTAGAAAAATATGTTTCTGTCATTTTGAACTTGAATTTTTGTTTCACTAAATAAAACTAACTCATGATGTTTTTGCTCTTTATTTTGGCTACTCAGAATCTCAACTAAGTTCATGCTCAGTTTTATTTCTTTTCTTAGTTTAGATTTTCTGGTAGAATTGTTATATAGACCTGGAGACACGTCAGTTACTTGACTTATCTTTTTATTCTTGTTTTAATGAATTCAGTTTTATTGAAAGCTAGCTCAAATCCTTTTGGAATAATCATCTGTATAAATAAATATATAGCAAAATTATGTTCAATAGGATCAGACTTCAGTTTTCTAAGTACTGTTTTCATATACATGACCTCATTTGGTGTTTACAACAATAGTACTTAGTGGCTAGAACCAGTTTTTATTTTAACAGAAGAGGTAACAGAATCAGAAAATAGCTTAGTGATGGAATTTGGACTAGAACCTAAATCTTCTCATATGTAGTTTCCTACTTCTTTCCTCCCATGCTCAGTTCATTGGTTTGTAGCCAAGAAGAAAGTGGTGTGTTAAATACAGTGGCATTTACTTATTAACTCTATATGTGAAATTGTGGTTTGATTATGGTAACCTTCTGATTCTTTCAAGTAATCTTGAAAATTAATCTTTGAATAGTTCTTATACATTCCTTTTTTCCCCTTGGTCTAAAATAAAACTTCTGGGATTAGCTAAAGTGGATGAATATGTATTTGCCAGTGTCTTAAATTCCACAAGTATTATTTTGCTAAACTAACCAAATCATAGCCATTAACTCTTCTTATTTCTTGATTGAGCACTGGATAATCATCATTTTTCATGTACAGATGACTCAAGATACTGTAGTTTCCCAGAGCTGCTGACAATTCATCCCAATTTCCTTCTAATAGACAGTAACATGATTAAGTCAGACATGTTGACCTTCTTACATTTTTTGCTTTTCTCTTATTCAGTTAAAATCCATTATGCAGTTTTATATGTAATACTGTGGTTTTTGGTCCTTCTCTTTCTGAAAAACTTGACCCTTAGTGCGGAGGTTGTCTAGAGAGGATCCAACCACCTATCTCAATGCTGGTATCTGAAGGATTACTTCTTCCAAATAACAATCTATTTCTTTTTATTAACTTTTCCACATACTGTAGCATAAAGTTGGTTTCAGTTTTTTATAAAGTGAAATATGTATTAGAATGAGCAAAAGTTTATTTTGTAACATGAATGTCAAGTGTGGTTAATTAGTGAATAATCAACAAAGGATCCTATATGAGAATGTTTGTATATAACTTAGAAATGATAGTAAATGTTTTTTTCTAAATGATAATCTTGAGTTCTAATTTTAAACTCCACAAGAGAATGTGATAATTAAGGTCCATGGGATATTTCAGTTGTTTCATCGAATTGACTTTTTGATATAGTTTATGAATTGCTAGAAAACTTAGAGAACAGAATGCACTGATGAACTGCTTTATTAACAAATATTTATTGAGTACCTGTTACATGCCTACCACTGTGCCAAGTATGTGAAAGCAGAGAAGAAAAATTACATTTCCTACCCTCAAGAAACATTTTCACTAGTGGGGCAACAAACAATATATTACGTAGTTAATGCTAGAATAAAGGAGAGTATGTATCACAAAGTGGAACCTCCTCAGAACCAAATAACTTCAAAAGAAATTTAACATTTTCCGACTTACCTGTTTTTAAAAAATTAACGGGCATCATTATTATAAATTATATAGTTCATAAAGCACATTTCTGCTGTAGAAATTGGATGTGGGTTTCCTGAGCAGAAAGTTACTTGAGTATACCAAATCCTTCCTGGTTACTTGCTATAAAAATTTCTCCTAGATTATGTCTTGCAAATCAATCTAGATTGAATTTAGTATGTTTAAAAAGTCTTATATGGTATTAATTAAACTTGTAACAATAAAATCCATTGGGTTTTAGTTGCCATTACCCAGGGAGGAGCTATACAACTGGCTAACAATGGTACCGATGGGGTACAGGGCCTGCAAACATTAACCATGACCAATGCAGCTGCCACTCAGCCTGGTACTACCATTCTACAGTATGCACAGACCACGGATGGACAGCAGATCTTAGTGCCCAGCAACCAAGTTGTTGTTCAAGGTAAGGAAATTGAGAATTCACAGATGTGGTAAGTTCTTTGAAAGATTAAAATTTTATAAGCTTTCAGAAAAGTAAGTATATTATAAAGCACTGTTAAAGTATAGTGAATTTTTCTTTAATATAGATAATGTATTAACATGAACTCTTCCGTTATTCCAGTTGGACCAAAATGTCATGGCATAAAAACAACTATTTTCAGTTTTTAAAATATAACATCTAATTTAACACCTTTAGTGGGGATAGGAGAAACAGGATAGGTTAGAAGGAAAGACAATGAAATCAGGAGTTAGGAAAGATACATTTTAGATCTAACTCAGCATGGATCTGCTATCTGACCTTGAGCAAGCAACAGCCTTTCTAGGCCTCTTTTTTTTTTTTTCTTGTGTGTCAAATGAGAGTTGTGTTAAATCACTGGTAAGAATCTTCAGAGTTTCAGAATTCTGTTTCCCTGCTTTTAACTCAAAAGAAATGTGGGTCCTTTTTTCTAAGATCATCCATTTTTATTTCACAAGAAAACATTATTTCCAAAAGATCTTATTTTACACCAGTATGCAAACCTGCTGGTGTTTAGAAAAAAAGTTGTAGTTAAATCCTTGATTAACTGTTGAAATAGCTTTTTTCTAGTTTTTGATTTGTTTTTTAAATTTTTTTTTCTTATATTTCAGGAATCTTTATGGATAGGAGTTGGCCATCTTTCTTTAATTCATTTGAATATTTTAAAAATATAATTTGTGCCAGATTGGAAATTTGCAGATTGAGGAAATAAGAAACTTGTTTCTAAAAATGTTTTTATTAATAATAATGCACTTTGCCTGTTAGGTAATGACAGTTGTATCCCTTCACCATTGATAATAACTTTTGAATAATCCTAAAACACCAAACTAGAGAGAGTCATAATTTATTTAAAGGGCCCTAATGTATTTACAGAATATATTCTGTTACTAAACAAATAATATTTGAAAAAGATAATATTTTGCTTATTAATGGGAGTAAAACACCTTTTCACTTTACATGCAGGTACTCAAAAATTGTAAACAGGATGTCAGTGAATTTGAATTCTGAACGTCAGTTTGAAGATGGTAACATGTTTAGTATATAAATCTTTTCCGCTCAAACTACCCATTTTAATTGACATCAATAACTAATATGGATAATATTATAAACAACTTTCAAATTCTCTCAAATAATATTAGGTTCCTTATTCTTTGGAGAGCATATTATTAAGCTGTTTTTAGAAGCAATTTGACAAATATTGATGTGTTTCTTTTCACAAATGGTGGATCAGTTAGTTAGAAAAATAAAACTTCAGTTTATTTACCCATTATCATTTACATTAAAATAATATGCTTACAAGTAATATAATTGACATCAGTTGGTACACTTTTTCATACTTTCAGTTTTGTTTCAACTAGAAATTTACAATAGTTGACCATAATGCTTTATTTTCTCTTCCATTTTGCTATTTTATGAAAAATCATGGTCGTTTTTATGTCGTGGCAAGAGTCTACTTGAAATTTTTTAATATGAATTTACCAATATCAAAGGAAGACATTGAGGACTATACTCTATCTAGGAAGATCATCAAAGCTGTGCCCTACTTACCTTTTAGACTTAAGGTTGGTAAGCATGTTAACAGAATAGAACTGCATTCCAGTGAAAGATAAATATAAGAACCAACAGATGTAGGTTAAGACCTTTTTCACCCAAGTGCCTATACTAATAATTCATTAAATTGGGAATTATTTATCAGTAATGACCCAAAGAGTGCTGATTGTTTCAACATTTTAGCCAGAATCGCCTGTTCCTTTGTTTCCCTTTTGATCCAAAATGTTTAGATTGATGATTGACACACATAGTTTAATCAAGTTGCAGTATTTCTGTGTCTTAACACCCTGCTCACTATTCTTCTTCTCAGCTGCCTCTGGAGATGTACAAACATACCAGATTCGCACAGCACCCACTAGCACTATTGCCCCTGGAGTTGTTATGGCATCCTCCCCAGCACTTCCTACACAGCCTGCTGAAGAAGCAGCACGAAAGAGAGAGGTTCGTCTAATGAAGAACAGGTACATAAATTGCATTTACTTAGATTGTTGTGAGTCAAGTATGTCCTCAAATTCTGCCAGACATGTGTCTTTACACCTACTGGTAATAGGATATTTGCACTGAATTTTTTTTTCTGGTAGAATTATAAGCTTTTGCTAAAACTTCGTTATTTAATGAGCTGTACTTACAGAATGGCTAATGGGATTATGGATCAATCTCCAATCATAGTTTTTTCCCATGCAATTTCCCCACAGATTTAATGCACAACTTTGCTACATTTGCAATTGCCCCAACCAACTAGCTAGCTTGTTTTAAAATTGTTTCTTTTCTTGAATAGTATTGTTCAAGAAGATCAAGAGTTTCATATATGTATATTAACATTAAATATTTTAAATTTTATTTATATTAAATTTATTTGTAATAAATGTATGATGGCCAGTCCATGTTTCAATGAACATTATCTTTACTAAAACCTAAAGATTCTTCAAAAATAGATTAATTTTAAGAATACCATGTTACTGACAAAGCCTTAAAATAGATATACTTAGTTTTCAGCAATGAAAATACCGCATATCAAGATCTATGAAATGTGGGCAAAGCAGTTTTCAAAAAGGAAATTTATTGCTATAAATCATTTTGCCATCAAAAAACAGAGTAAAGTCACTAAATATTTAGCTTAGGATTTTAATATGGAATGACTAAGACAAACAGAAAAGAAAATGAAACAAAGATGTATAAAGATATAAAAATATTCTGCTGTTCACCCCAAGATTCTTCAAACACTGTGATGAGAGAAACATAGAGATTGAAACATAGAGAACTGAGATAATATGAATGATTCCATGAACTTTTTGGCATCAGGTCCTGGCTTTACTGTTTTGCTGTGACTTTGGGATAACTTATTAATCTTCTAAACCTCAGTTTTTTCTCCTTTGTAAAATGGGATTCCACAATCCACCCATAGTGTTGTTCCAGTAGTCAAGTAAGATAATTCCTTTGAAAGCACTTTGCAACCATAGTGCTCTGTTGAAGTGCTTCTTTTTTGTGCGATTTCATGTTTCACCTCTATCAACCTTTTTGTTCCTAAAATATTTTTGGCTGTCACAGTGTTAGTAAATTATATCTAAGCCATGAGATATGGCAGAGCTTTTCTAGGATATTAGGAAAAGAGTTGGAAACAAGCCAAGTGACTTTTGTTTTATTATTTTTTTGTGCTCCATCAATCTGTGATTTTAAGTGTTTTTTATAATACTAAACAGAAGCATCACAGCTGCTTTTATATTTAAGTGTATTTTAGAATATAAATTAAACTGTTCTAATATAGGACAACAGCACTTATTAAAGAAAACAGGAGACATAGCAGAGCAATCAGAAAGTAAATCCTTTTTATTATAAAAACAACAAAAGAACTTCAGATTATGTCCGTGGAGTTTGGCTCTGTGAAATAAAAATGTTTCCCTCTTAAACAGAAAAGACTAGGGAGGTGCTGTAATTATAGTGCGTGAGAAGGCAACACTATTACTTCTTATCTGTTCCATTATATAGAGGCCAGCCCAGAGCACTGCTCATTTGTGAAAACAAGTTGACTGGCAGACCAAATTTCCTCTTTATTTTTTCTTTAGATGTATGATCTCCTCCCCACCAGCCCTCCACCAAATTTGGGACAGGGCACACCTAGCTGTAGTTTCTAACAACCTTTGTGTGCGTGAGATCTTCAGGGAAAGTACCTCATTTACCACGGATTCTTTAATAAAATACTTTTGCTTGGATTTAGTTAACACTATCCTTAGAAAAGGAAACTTCCCATTGATTCTACTGTAGTTCCCTTTTCCCTTCATTACCAGATTACTGCTGCTTTTACTTTTTTGGCTTCCGTTCACTGGAATCTGGCTTCTGTGACCACTGTACCACTCATGTCTATAAAAAGGTATAGATTCCCACATGGCAAGTCTAGTATTCTCTTTTCATGTAATTTTGCCTCTATGGAGTATTTGAGACTTTTGACTGCACATTCCCCTAAACACTTCTTTGGCTTACTCAACTGGTTTTCAGACTAACTTTCAGATTTTCCTTTGAAACCTTAATCCATACCCATATATTTCATGCATTACCTATATGTCGATACCTCCTAATTCTGCACATTCTGGCTTTGATCTTTCTCCTGAGGTACTATGTATTCTTTACATATTATATATTATTTTTAGTAATTCTACCTACAATGTAGTAAAAGCTTATGCACACTTTACAGAGGAGAAGAAGGTAAATACCAGAGAGAAATTAGATATCTTGCTGAAGATCACACCTTTTTAGAAATTGGTAGAACTGAGACTTGAACCTGTGTCTGGCACCAAAGCCTGTGAAAATATTACTTCACAGATTCCAGTGTGTAACCATCTCCTGCTAGGCCTCTCAAACCAGAACACATGGCAGTGTGCTGGGGATACATAGCACCAGGAAGTAAACATGAGAAGCTTTCCTTGAATGTTCATTTTGCTGAAAGATTTGAGAGAAATAAATATTATTTTTAAGGTAAAATGTAAAATAAGATATTTAAAAGAAATTCACACCAGCTTCGGGTTGTGCCTACAGAATCCTCATAGTTTCCTCTGCCATCATGGGTACTTTGGTGAGACAGAGAAAGACTCTCCACCTGAACATATACACTAGGATGACTGTTCCTTATTCATATCAGACACAACCTCTCAAACTAAACTTTGATGGGAAAAGTATATGATCCCAAAATTCTATACTATCCAAACTGCCATTTATTTCAAAATGAAGATAAGTGGAAAACATTCTAAAAGAAAGTGAAGATGGTTGTTATATTAATTTATGTTGCTGCATTAACAATCAATCACAAAATCTCAGTGTCTTAGAGCAACAAAATTTCTCCCTTAATTATGTTATTTTGACATCTGCAAGTCAGTTGCCATGGCTCTCCTTCACATGCTTTCTGGTTCTAGGAACCTGGCCGAAGGAGCAGCACCTCTTTGTGACATGCCATTCTTGTGGCAATAGGAAAAGGGCAGTGCTTTTTAAAGCATCTACATGATTGTGGTGAACATCAGGTCCACTCATGTTTCATTGGCCACAGCACAGGCAAAGACAAGCCCAAAGTCAGTGGAGTGGGGATAGACACTCTTCCCATAGGGAGGGAGGAATGGAAAATTGGGAAAGTAATACAGTCTACTACCCTTGTCTTTATATGAGGGTACTTCAAAAATTTTGTTCATGAAAAAATAGAATTAAAAGATAATATGAATCTTTCTATGAACTTTTTGCAGTACACTTGTATAACTTCAGAATGCAAGATTTTAATAGCAGATGTCCTAAAAGCAGAAGTAATAAAGGAAAAGGTTAAATAGATTTGGCCATACAAAAATATAAAACCTCTGTTTCGGGAAGAAAAAGATAGAGAAGCAAGCAAACTGGAAACATCTTACCAAATAATTTCAGAAGATTGATGAGTTGAGGCTATGAATGAGCAGATACATAGAAAATAAATAAGGTAAAAAATTTGAAAAATTGCAAATAATTAAAGTGTATTTGATGAAATCAGAGTACATCCATTCAACCATATACAACTAGCCATTAAGAATGAAGATATATTTTTATTGAGATGGGAAGGTGTTCTTGGTGGACCAAAGAGTAAATATTGTCAGTTTTTAGAATTTATTGTCATTACACAAGTAAAACATGTTCATTAAATTAGGAAACATAAGCTAAAAATCACCTCCTAATTGCACCATCCAAAATATTAACAGTCTAGAGTATATTTTCCCCTAGTACAAAGAAAGATAAATATACATTTTTATTATATATGTTTTAAGTTTTTATTTTGAAATAATTTTAGATTTACAAAGAGTTATAAAATAGTACAGAGTTAGTACAGAGTTTCAGGTACCCTTCACCTAGCTTCTTTTAATTTTAGCATATTACGTTACCAGGGTACATTTATCAAAACTAAGAAATACTGTGGTACAATACTGTTTTAACTGAATTATACATTTTATTCTGATTTCCCCAGAGTTTTTACTTATTCCTTTATCCAGAATCCAATCAAGTACTGTATTCCATTTAGTTGTCATGTCTCCTTTGTCTCCTCCAGTCTGTGAAAGTTTCTTTTTCCTTGTCTTTCATGGCCTTGTGACTTTTGGAGAGTAGTGATCTAGTTTCTTTTAGAATATCCCTCAGTTTGTGTTTGTCTGATGATTTCTTATCATTAGATTGAGGTAATGGATTTTGGTGAAGAATACCACAAAAGTGTAGTGTACCTTTCTCGTCACATCATATCAGGGAACACATACCAGCATGACATATTACTGGTGATGTCAACTTTGATCACTCAGTTAAAGTGTTGTCCAAGTGGTTCCACTGTAGGGTTATCCTTTTTCTCTTTGTATACTCAGTTTCTTAAAAGCAAGTCATTAAGTCAAGCCCACATTCAAGGAGAGGAGAATTAAACTCCACCTCCTAGAAGGGAGAATATCAAAGAATTTGTGGTCATATATTAAAACCATCACAGTAATTGGTATATTTGGGGGAGACACTTAGAGGCTATGCAAATATCCTCTTTCCCAAAAGTTTTGCCCACTAATTTTTAGTATTCACTGGTGAATATTGTCTACTGTAATTATTACTGTGATATTCTAATGGGAATTTTCTATTTCCCCCATCCCTTCTACATTTATTAACTGGAATTCTATAAGGAAGATTTGCCTCTTCTACCCATTATTTATGTATATCAATATGGACTCACAGATATTTATTTTTTGGGTTATAATCCTATCATTGTTTATTAAGTTGTTTAAATGTTTCCAGCTTTGGACATTGGGAACTCTTACAGATTGCCTTCTGTGTCCTTTTGACATACCCCTTCCCCCTGCCCCTTTTTTTTTCACATACATTCTTTCTGAGTGTTCAGGCTCAAATTCTCATCTTGTGTTTTCCCTTCCTCAGCCTTTGAATCAGCCATTTCTCCAATCAGCCCTAGTTCCATTTACTGGAAAATGTTATTTAGAAATAAAGAACTGGCACTAAGTGGGCTCTTTGCTACTGGACTTTCACACTTGGCTCTTACAGAGACAGAACTAGGAAATAGATGTATGTATCTTCATATATGCACATATCCTTATTCTGTATCTGTAAATGTATACACTAAGATAAATCTGAACTCATACTAACATCTCTGACTCTATAACTACAGGGTCCATTCTCACCTTCCCCACTTTGCTTATTTGTAACTTCTTTCTCTGACAGAAACTTGGCTTACGTATTTGTTTAACTCTAGTATACATATAAAATAGTTTCAGAATTGGTAATGTGTACTCGTGAGAAACAAATTTACCAATTACAGTGCAGAGCTTATGAACATTTCTTTTTATTTTTAGCCTGATAGTATTCAATGGAAACAGTTTAGATCTACTCCTTTTCTCTCCGCCTCCTTCAGTGAGATTATATACATTTTAGTACAGTTAGGTTTGTCACCATCTTCGTTTAATTCTGGGATTCCCCAGCATCCCATTTTTTATTTTTAAATTTGCATATAGGTAAGTCCACTCTTTGTGCTGCATAGTTTTATAGGTTTTGATAGATGCATAGTGTTAGATACCTGCCATCACAGTGCCATACAAAACAGGTGCACTATCCTACAAATACTCCCTTGTGATATGTCTTTGTTGTCAGCCTCTGCCCCTTCCCTCAGGCCCTGGAAATCACTTAGTTGTTTTCCATCTTTACAGTTTTGTCTTTTCCAAAATCTCATACAAGAATATTTCAAAAAGTTTGCGGAAAGATTCATATTATCTTTTATTCTATTTTTCCATCAACTTTTTGAATTACCCTCATATAAATGGAATCACAGTATGTAACATTTTTTTTAGATCTGCTTCTTTCACTTGGCAAAATGCATTTAAGATTCATTGATTCTTGTAACACAATGTATAAGGAAAGGGGAAAAAAGATTCATTGATATTGTTACATGAATTGGTAGGTGCCTTTATCACTGTGTATTCTGTTGTATGAATGTACTATGCTTTGTTTATCCATTCATCTTGGTTATTTCCAGTTTTGGAGCAATAAAGTTACTATAAACAGTTACATACATGTTTTTATATGAACTTTCAATTTCCTTGGGTAAATATCTAAGTGGGATGGCTGGGTAGAATGTAAGTGTATATTTAACTTTTATTCCAAAGTGGCTGTACTATTTTGCATTCCCACAGCAATGCATGGTAGTTCCATTTGCTCTACATCCTTGCCAGAACATGGCATTGTCAGGTTCATATCTCATCCCCACCCCCACCCTCATTCGAGAAGGTGCATAGCGGGTATCTCATTGCGGTTTTAATTTGTATTTCCCTAGTAACTGATGGTGTTGAGCAGGTTTTATGTGCTTATTTGCCATCTACATATTTTCTTTGGTGAAGTATCTATTCAGATCTTTCATCTATTTTTTTATTTGGTTGTTTGCTTTGTTTTGAGAGATCTTTTTTTTTTTTTTTTTTTTTGTCTTTTTGTGACCGGCCGCACTGCGCTCAGCTAGTGAACGCCCCGGTCATCCTTATATAGGATCCGAACTGCTGCGCTCCCAGCGCCACACCCTCTCGAGTGCGCCACGGGGTCGGCCCAAGAGAGATCTTTATTCTAGATAGAAGTTCTTTGTCAGATACATGATTTGCAAGTATTTTCCTCTAGACTATGGCTTGTCTTTCATTTTCTTAATACTGTCTATTGCAGAGCAAAATATTTTCATTTTGATGAGGTGTAGATCAGTTTGTTTTACAGATCATATTCATCAGTTCGTTTTATAGATAAGGCTTGTGGTATTTTATCTAAGAATTCTTTGCCTAACTCAAGATCACACAGATATTTCTCCTGTGCTTTCTATAGAAGTGTTATACTTTTTTGTTTTACCTTTAGGTTTGTGATCCCTTTTGAGTTAACTTTTGTATAAGGTGTGAGGGATGTGTGAAGATTCATTTTTTTATTTATGTACATCCATTTTGTTCTAGCACCATTTATTAAAAAGACTGTCCTTTCTCTATTGAATTGCCTTTGCTCTTTTGTCAAAAATTGAGCATATTTGTGTGGGTTTATTTCTGGGCTATCTAACTTGTTCCATTGATCTGTGTCTTTCCTTTCACCAATACCACGCTGTCTTGATTACAATACCTTCACAGTAAGTCTTGAATTTGATAGTGTGAGTCCTTTAACTTTGTTCTTCTTGTACAGAATTATTTTGGCTGTTCTGTTTCCTTTGCATTTTCATATAAATTTTAGAATCAGCTTATTGATGTTTACAGAAAGCTTGCTGGGATTTTTATTAGGACTGTGTTGAGTCTGTAGATCAAATTGAGAACTGACATGTTAACAATACTGAGTCTTCCACTCCATGAACATAGTATACTCTTCATTCGTTTTCCAACATACAGATCCTGCATATATTTTGTTAAATTTATACCTAAATACTTCTGGGGTTTGGTTTGGTTTGGTTTTGGGGCAGGTACTATTTGAAGTAATATATTCAATAGTTCATTGCTGGTATGTAGAAATAAAATTGGCTTCTGTATATTAACCTTTTATCCTGTGATCCTTCTAAATTCACTTACTAATTTTAGGAGTAAGTATATAGAATGTAGAATTGGGATTTTCTACATAGACAATCATGTCATCTGCAGATATGGACAGTTTTAGTTCTTCTTTTTTAGTCTGTATGCCTTTTATTTCCTTTTTCCTTACTGCAGTATCTAGGACTTCTGGTATGATAATAAATAGGAGTGGTGGGAGAGAACACCCTTGCCCTGTTCCTAATCTTAGGGAGTGCATTAGTTAGTTTTCTACTGCTTTTTATCACAAATTACCACAAACTCAGTGGCTCAAACAACATAAATCTCCAGTTCTGTGGGATCAAAGGCCTTCATGGGTCTGACTGGGCTAAAATCAAGGTGTCAGCAGGGCTGCATTACTTTCTAGAGATTTTAGGGGAGATTCTGTTTACCTGCCCTTTCCAGTTTCTAGAGGCCACCCAACTTGCTTGGTTCATGGCCCCCTTTCTCCATCTTCAAAGTCAGTAGTGTTGAATCTCTCTGTGTCTTCCTTCCATAGTCCCATCTTCTACGTCCTTCTTCCATTTTTAAGAACCCTTGTGATTACACTTAAGTCCACCCAGGTAATCCCAGATAATTTTCCTATTTTAAGCTCAGCTGATTTGCAACCTTAATTCTTCTTTGCTGTGTCAGGTCACATATTCCAAAGATTAGGATGTGGACATCTTTCAGGGACCATAAATAATATAATAGCTGTAGGTTCTTTGTAAATGCTCTTTATTATTAGGTTCAGGAACCTCTCTTCTACTTCTAGTTTTCTGAGAGTTTTTTTTTTTTTTCATAAATGATCATTGAATTTTGTCAAATGCTTTTGCTGAGTCTGTTGAGGCTTTTCTTGTCTGTTAATAGAGCAAATTACATTGATTGATATTCCAATGTTGAGACATACATTCATTCCTGGGATGAATCTTTACTTGGTCATGATGCATCATCATTTTTACATATTGCTGGATATTTTGTTGAGGATTTTCACTGTTACATTTATGATTAATATGGGATTTTAGTTTTCTTCTCATGGGTTTGACATTAGGATAATGTTTGCCTCATAAAATGAGTTGTAAGTGTACCCTTCTTTTCTGTTTTCTGGAAGAGATTGTGTAGAATTGGTATTATTTATTCCTTGAATGTTTGGTAGAACTGGGCAGTGAAACCATTTGGGCCTGGAGTTTTCTTTTTTTGGAAGGTTTTTCTTTTTTTTTTAAACCACAAATTGAGTTTCTTTAATAGGTATGGGACAATTCAGACTATTCTTCAGTGTGTTTTGAAAGTTTGTGTTTCTCAATTATTTGAAGTTGATACAACAAACAAACAGAAAGGACATGGTTGGGGGGGAGGGGGGGAGGGAGAAGGGAGGGAGGTTTTGGTGATGGGGAGCATTAATCAGCTACAATGTATATCGACAAAATAAAATGTAAAAAAAAAAAAAAAAAAAAAAAAAAAAAAGAATACTCTGTAGAGCAGGATGGGAGTGGAAAATGGACTGCAGGTGGCTGAGGACATAGTCAGGGGATCAGGAGTGAAGTCCGGGGATCAGGGGCCCAGTGAGCATTTTACCTGCTTCCAAGAAATCTAACTGCAAAGGTAAAGGTTCAAGGATTGCTCTAAATTTTATTTGCAATTATACAAGCAATATATAATTCTATTCTTGTTGCAAAACAAAATGTATATTACAATAAAGCTACAGATAACCAAAAAAAAAAAAAAAAAAGAAAGTTTGTGTTTCTCAGGAATTTGTCCATCTCTTCTAAGTTGACAAATTTACAGGCATAGAGTTGTTTATACTACTTATTATCCTTTTAACATATGTGTGGTGAGCAGGGATGCCCCCTCCTTCATTCTAGTTCTTAAGGTAGAAGTTAGATCAGGGGTTGGCAAACTTTTTTGTAAAGGGCCAGATAATAACTATTTCACGCTTTGTGGACTGAGTTGTCTCTGCCATTGTAAACGAAAGCAGCCACAGATAAACACATGAACAAATAAGCAAAGCTGTGTTCCAGTAAAACTTTACAAAAACAAGCAATGAGGCAGTTTGGCAACCCCTGACATAAATGGTTGACTTAAGACCTTCTTTTCTAACATAAGTATTTAAGGCATTGATTTAGTTGCATCCCACAATTTTTTATTTCTCAAATTTTTATTTGCATTCAGTTCAAAAATTTTTTTATTTCCTTTGAGACTTCCTTTTTGACCTATAGAGTTAGAAATGTTTAATATTTATTTAATCCCACATAATAGAGGATATTCCCAGGTGATTTATAGTCCAAGAACATACCTTAAATTTGTGTCATATAAATATCAAAGAGGTGTAGCTGGTTGATAATGTCATCCAGGCGTTCTATAGCCTTTTTTATTTTCTACTTACTCTGTCATCACTGAGAAGAGTGTTAAAGTATTCAACTATTATTTATGGATTTGTCCATTTCTCCTTTTAGTTCCATCAGCTTTTGCCCCATATATGTTGCAGCACTGTTAATAGCATACACATTTAGAATTATTATGTCTTCTTAGAGGATTAACCCTTTTATTATTATATATTGTCTTTCTTTATCCCTGAAAATATTCCTTCTTCTGATGCTTGCTTTGCCTGATATTAATAAAACTACCCCACGTTCCTTTTGATTAGTATTTGCACGTTATATCCTTTTGCATCCTTTTCCTTCTAATCTGTCTGTGTCTTTATATTTGAAGTAGGATTCTAGATGGCATTTCGTTAGGTCTTGCTTTTTTATTCTGTTTTATTTCTTTTAACTAGTTTAGACAGAGGTTGGCAAACTATGGCCCATGGATCAAATCTAGCGTATAGCCTGTTTCATTTATTTATTTGTGCACACATGCACACGTACACACAACAGAGGCTATTTTGGGACAACAAAACCTAGAATATTTACTATCTGGCACTTTATAGAAAAACCTTGCCTACCTTTGCTTTTAAACAGTCAATTTTTTAGAGCAGTTAAGAACAAGTGGAAAAATTTTATTTCACTTTTGTACATTCGTGTATCCATGTTTTAGTCTGGTGCTATATTATTTCTGCTTCAAAAACTCTTACATTTCCTAGAAAATCTGCTGGCAATGAATTCCCTCCATTTTTGTTTGAGAAAGTCTTTTTTTCATCATATTTGAAAGGTATTTTTGCTGGGTATAGAATTCTGGGTTGATTATTGTTTTATTTGATAGCACTTTAAAGTTGCCACTCCATTGTGTTATGATTTGTGTGGTTTTTGACAAGAAGTCTGCATGTACATAATGCTTCCTTTTTCTCTGCCTGCCTTCACGGTTTTCTTTGCCTTAGATCTTCAGCAATTCAAATATGATATGCCTAGGATTTCCCTCTCTCTTCCCTCCCCAAAATATTTATCCTATTTGGTGTTCTTGCATCTGTGGCCAGTTTTGGAAATTAATTTTGGTAAATTCTGTTATACTTTCTTCAAATATTTTTCTGCTCTGTTCTTTCTGCTTCTGGAATTCCAGTTACACATATGTTAGAATGTCTGAGAGTGTCCCACAGTTCTTGGTGTTCTGTTCTTCTTCCCCGACCCTGTACTTTTTTCTCTTTCTGTTTCAATTTGGATAACTTCTATTGTCCTGTCTTCAAGTTCACTGACTCTCTCCTCAGATGTGTCAATTCAGTTCATGATTACATCAAAGACATTCTTTATCTCTGTTTCCATAAGATTCTTACAGTTTTCCATCTTACTACTGAAATTACCCATCTGATCTTGCATGTTATTCACCTATTCTGTTAGAACCTTTAGCATATTAATCATAGTTATTTTAAATTTTCTATCAAATATTTCTAACATCATCATATCAGAATCTGGTTCTGATGATTGCTCTGTCTCTTGGGAGTGTTTATTCTCTTGCCTATGCATGTGCATAGTTGAAAGCCAGACGTATTGCATAGGACAGTAGATATTGAGGTGAGGTATGTGTTTTTATGCCTGGAAAGGGGCCCAATATTTCCTTCTATGAGGACTTCTGTTGGGGAAGAAGGCAGTTTGCCATAATCTAAGGGAGGACTTGGGTTCTGGTACCACAGGCTTCAAACACCTGGAGAGCACTAGCTTGTTTCTAGGGTTGAGGGAGTTTCCAGAGTAATACCTGTTTGATTCTGAATTTCCTGTCTTCCTTTTGTGCTGTACCTTAGATAGGTTCTATTTTTAGGCTCTTATTTCTCTCCTGTCCTCCTCCCAACAGCAGTTTTCTGCCGTTACTTATTTGGAGCTTTTTGGTAGAGAAGGGGTGGATCTCTGTTATTCTGATTAAGGCTCAGTATTAAGTATGCACTTAATTTCTTGGTCTCAGAGTGTGGTCTTCTCAGTTCTCTTGCCACTCTCTGCAGAGTAGGGCCTGACATGATTCCCTCAACCACAGTGAGTGTTCATCCATGTCCTAATGCCAGCAGTGTTCCCTTCCTGCCACAGATTAAGACTTTTGTTCCACAGTGGAGACAGGCTTCTATAGAATATTCTTGTTCTTCCCATCAGCTGCTGTTCCCCTTCCCCAGGTATGTACCACAATGGATACTTCTTGAGACACTTTGCAGTCTTTTCTGTGAATGTCCAATGGGGTTCATGGAGAAAAAGAAAAGTTTTCAAGAGCATGAAAACTCTCCCAGTTTCTGCAGCCCCCAGAGGTTAACCCACCAGCCTATACTCTGGCTAGCCAAAAGGAAAAAGAAAAAAAGATTTTGGGTTAGTCTGCTGTGCAACCTTAGCTCTCTGATGGGTTTTAAAACATTCATGAATTTGAAGCTAGTCCTCTTTTTCACTATAAGGGTGGGAATACCATTCTTTCTAGTTTTCTGTATCCTGGGACAGAAGACAGAACCAATACACTTATTTTTAAATTAATATAATTTCTGTAAATAAAGATTGGAAAGACCTG
The DNA here is from genome assembly GCF_027409185.1 of Cynocephalus volans. NCBI lineage: Eukaryota > Metazoa > Chordata > Mammalia > Dermoptera > Cynocephalidae > Cynocephalus > Cynocephalus volans. The sequence continues at coordinate 272,404,534 of NC_084460.1, forward strand.
TATAAATGTAAAGGGAAAAGAAAAAAAGGTAGTATGGAAGGATTGAAGATGCTGATAAAATGAAGGAATAAGTAAAACAAAATAAGAGTATCATATAGAGGCAAAGAATTAGTTCAGTAGATGCAGGAAGAGGATACAGATATTGAAACATGTGAAAGAAATTTTTTTCTAAAATTGTCTGTCAAATCAATTTCAGAATTTATCAGCCATCTGTTTGCAAGAATGTTTGGAATCATAAAATCCTATTTCTATATTAGAAGAAACATCAGAGATCAACTTAATCTTCATATTGAGTCACCAGACCAATCCACTGGGAGATCCTTTCATTCTCTCTGTTCTTAAAAATACTTAGATAGAAATTTTTGAGGTTTAAGAGGTACTTTCCAAGCTAGAGATTTCTTTATAATTTTTACTTGTTACTTATTGAATTTTGTATTCTACTTTAAAGTATGTAGTACTGTTTATTTTAATATGAAAATGGCTGCCATCCCATTAATTAAAATTAGTGCTTTAGAATGACATGCCACATTTTGTTCCCTGGCTTTTTGCACACTCATTAATACAAAGCTAACCTATACCTTGGTTTGGGACATGCTTGTGAGTCCTTTTTTTTTTTTTTTCTCCCTCCTTTTTAAACAGATGAAGAAGCAGTCCTCGAATGGGAAGGGACTTCCTGGAAGCTACATAGCTAGTTAGTGTCACAGCTGGGATCTGAACCCAAACTTCCTGATCCCCAGTTTAGAACTCTTGCTGGTATATCCTATTGTTTTAAATTTGTATTCAAATTTATTTATTTTAAACTATAACTAATTTGAGCATCACTCTACAAGCTAGTGTTATTTGAAATTTATTCAGTGTTTCCCCCCCACCACCACCTAAAAAAAGTATTATATACTCAAATTAAGTTTGAGACATGCTACATGGAATTCCTCTTTGGAAAGTCACAATTCACATTAGTATACTGAAAGGATTCAAAGTCTTGCTTTGAAGAAATAAGTTAATTTTCTCGGTCCAGTGGTTTTTGTTTTTGTCTTTTGAGGAAAACACACTTTAATCTTTTACAACATTATAGTATACTGATTAACATGGAACAAAGTTGAGATACTAACCTTATAGGATCATACTAGCTTAACTTTCCAAACTGGCAGTGTAGATATAGCATCTGTGAGGGTACTGTACTTGTGGACCATAAATTCTCAGGTAATAGAGAGGAAAAAGCAAGAGAAATAAGATTACTTAACCCTGGCTGAAACTAGATTTGTAAATGTACATACATCCTACATGTTTTTCTATATTGTTAGAATTCACCAAGTATAGAACATCCAAATTTATCTCTGAATTATTTCCACTGTCATATTTTTTTAGATCACCTTTTTCCTTATGGCCCCAAAGTACCTCTTGGCTTGTCTTTTTCACTATTCAGTAGAATGCTGGGTCATTTTTAACCCATTTCCAAAGAAATTTTCTCCAATGGTAAAGTGATGGAGTAGATTACATATTGTCCATATCTCTCTATCAGGGGTAATACAACATTAGATGCAGGGGTTTTTTTTAATTCCAGAAATCATCTTGCATTGGAAGCAAATGCTCCTTTTTTCTGGATAGGCTATATGCAGATGAAGATACTAATGGAATTATAGTATACAGCCATTTGAGTTATCTAAAAATAATAAGAGCCAACATGTTAACAAAATGTCAGGTACTATTTCATGTGCTTAACCTATATTAACTCATTTAATCCTCATAAACTTTTTGAGTTAGATAATATCATCTCTTTTTTACAGTCAGGAAACTGGTTAAGTAATTTGCCTTTGCCTTACAAAATTGGTAAGGGGTGGAATCACTTTAACCCAGGAATCTGGCACTGAAGATACTATTAACTGCTATACCATATTGCCCCTGTTGTAAATGATTTTAAATTGCTGTGTTTTTCATCTTTTAAAGATTTAGAATCTTTTTTGCTTTCAAGTCTTATGTCCATTTAACAATCAGAACCTACCTTGTGCTAATCCCTGTGCCTAGTGGCTGAGGATATAAAGAATAAGATATGGCCCTTGACCACATGTAGCTAAGAAGGAGTTTATTTGTTTAGACTTAGAATCTTGCTAAAGAATAATTTTTTATTATTTTTAATATGTTAGATTTTTATAATAATTTTTTATTTTTAATTGTGGTAAAAAACGTATAGCATAAATAAAATTTACCATCTTAACTATGTTTAAGTATACAGGTAAGTAGTATTAAGTATATTCACATTGTGGTGCAGCAGATCTCCAGAATTTTTCATCTTCCAAAACTGAAACTCTAAACCCATTAAACAACAACCCCATTTCCCCCTCTGCCCTAGCAGCCACCATTCTAAGTCCTGTTTCCATGAATTTGATTAAGATACAGTATTATACAGTATTTGCCTTTTTGTGACTAGCTTAATTTTACTTAGCATAATGCCCTGGGGGTTCATCCATGTTGTAGCCTTCCTTTTTAAGGCTAAGTAATATTCCATTGTATATACAGTTAGGTATCACTTATGATCATGATACATTCTGAGAAATGCATCATTAGGCAATTTATTCCTTATGCAAACATCTATCTCCAAGTGTACTTGTACAAACCTAGATGCTATAGCCTACTACACACCTAGTCTATATGGTATATAACCTGTTGCTCCAAACACTGTCGTGTATGTGGTCCATCATTGACTGAAACATTATGTGGCACATGACTGTATATGCCACATTTTGTTTCTCCATTCATGTGTTGATGGACATTAGTTCCATCTCTTGGCTGTTGTGAATAATGCTGTAGTGAAAATGGGTTTGCAGGTATCTCTTTGAGGTTCTGCTTTCAATTCTTTTGGATACGTATCAAGAAGTGGGATTGCTAGATCATACAGTAAATTCTATTTTTAATTTTTTGAGGAACCCCCACTCTGTATTCCATAGCAGCTGCATTGTTTTACATTCCCACCAACTGTATATAAGGGTTACAGTTCCTTCACATCCTCACTAACAATTGGTATTTTCTTGTTGTGGTGGTGGTTTTTGATAGTAGCCATTCTTCTCCTGGTTATGAGGTGTGATATGTCATGATTTGTTTTGCATTTACCTGATGATTGTGATGCTGAGCATCTTTTCATATACTTACTGACCATTTGTATATCTTCTTTGGAGAAATGTCTACGCCCATATTTTAATCAGGTTATTTTGTTGTTAAATGTAGGAGTTCATTATATATTCTGGATATTAATACGATTTGCAAATATTTTCTCTCATTCTGTGGGTTGCCTTTCACTGTTCATTGTGTCCTTTGAGGTGCAGAAGTTTTTATGATTGATATAGTCCTATTTGTATATTTTCCATTTGTCTCCTATGCTTTTGGTGTCATATCCGAGAAATCATTCCAAATCCACTGTCAGAAAGCTTTTTCCCTATGTTTTCTTCTGGAAGTTTTGATAGTTTTAGGTCTTACATTTAGGTCTTTGATCCATGTGAGTTAATTTTTTGTATATGGTATAAAAGGTAAAGGTCTAATTTCATCCTTTTGCATGTGGATATCCAGTTTCCCCAACACCATTTATTTTGGGGTTTTGGGTGGTTTTTTTGGGGGGGTGGGGGTGGCTGGCCGATATTGAACTCTTGACCTTGATGTTGTAACACTGTGCTCTAAACAACTGAGTTAATCGGCCAGCCCAACCAACACCATTTGTTGAAGAGACTATTGTGTTAGATTTTTTAAATGCCCTGAAATGATGAGTTTGTAAGATTTTCTTTTTCTTTTTTAGTTGAACTCTATTGGCTTTATTGCTATTCTAGAATCAGGCAACATGTTATTCCGTAAAATAGAATTAATGTTCCAACGAGCCAAGCAGAGGAGGTTGGTTCTATAGACAGAAATAAGCTAAATAAAGTAGAAACAAAGAACAAAATGTGGATTGGTCATTTCAAAGTTACTTTCCTTGTCAGGTGGGGACAGGAAGAAAAATAACATCAGATTACTTCAGGCTATCTCTTTTGTGTAATGATTAAAGTGGAGAGAACTTCATTCTTGTACCTATTGAAGATTTAAATTGGCTGTCAGATTTTCTATAAAGGATGTTTTTCACACTGAAATTTAGCATTAATATTTTCTTAGTTATTGATATGAATATAATTTCAAGTTTCGTAGATATGATGCAGAACATTTTAATAAATTTTCAACATTTTTAAGTGATCATTTATCTCTGTGGGGTTTTCATGTTTTTTTTATCAACCTTCTGTGATATATTAAAATCAAAATTTGATATAAGACAAATTCCAAGTCATTATCTTTCCAAATGCCTAATATGTATTAAAATGTTTGTTTTGAACTATTTCTTTAAGCAAAAAGTAATCCAAAATAAAGGATATAGAAATCATTTTCATCATTTTCCCATCCTTTTTTGCTTGTAGGGAAGCAGCACGAGAGTGTCGTAGAAAGAAGAAAGAATATGTAAAATGTTTAGAAAACCGAGTGGCGGTGCTTGAAAACCAAAACAAGACACTGATTGAGGAGCTAAAAGCACTTAAGGACCTTTACTGCCACAAATCAGATTAATTTGGGATTTAAATTTTCATCTGTTAAGGTGGAAAATGGACTGGCTTCGCCACAATCAGAAAGACAAAATAAACATTTTATTTTCTAAACATTTCTGTTTTTCTATGCGCAAAACTGCCTGAAAGCAACTACAGAATTTCATTCATTTGTGCTTTTGCATTAAACTGTGAATGTTCCAACACCTGCCTCCACTTCTCCCCTCAAGAAATTTTCAGCGCCAGGAATCATGAAGATACTTCTGCTTTTCAACCCCCACCCTCCTCAAGAAGTAATAATCTGTTTACTTGTAAATTGATGGGGGAAATAAGGAAAAGAAAACCTTTTAAAAAATGATTTCAAGGTTTGCGCTGAGCTCCTTGATTGCCTTAGGGACAGAATTACCCCAGCCTCTAGAGCTGAAGTAATGTGTGGGCCGCATGCATAAAGTAAGTAAGGTGCAATGAAGAAGTGTTGATTGCCAAATTGACATGTTTTCTTTCACATTTTCATTGTGATTATGTAAAATTGTTGAGATACACCCTCTAAAAAAGAATTTTAGTATGGTGTTGAAGAAATTAGGAAAGAATTCGGAGTGCTTTCTGTGTACATTTATCTTCTTCCATACTGAAAATTTATCTTTGATTCCTAAAATCATTCTGTATTAACTACAGCTCTTCCATAGGGCAGTTGTTGCTTCTTAATTCAGTTCTGTATGTGTTCAACTTTTTTGAATGCATGAAAAGAAGTAACCAACTGAATGAAAAAGCATGGTATTTGAATTTTAAATTAAAGTACAAAGCTTATTTTAATTAGTACTAAATTCTTAGTAAAAAGATGCTGATTAGTAAACCAACCCCTTGAGTTATATAACAAGGTTTTTAAATAAATGTTTTTGTCCTTGCCTTCAGAAATACTTATATTGTCACTCATTTACTTAAAAAGATATTTAATTTACTGTTGCCCTTTGCACTTACATTGTACCACCAATGGAAAGCCTTCAGGATGTTAAATAAAGCGACTTGATACTTGTTTATGAAATGTTATATGTTGTAGAAAAATACTGACTTTAAATCTTTTTCATATTAACATACTTTAACAGAATCTCTATTGGATTTTCTAAATGAAAGAAGTAAGGATATGGCTCTAAAAAGTACACTGTTAGAGTGTACAAGGAATTTTCTTCAAACATATTTGAATGACTGCTGTACTACAGTATTTGGATTGTCATTCTTGCAAAACAGTTTTCTAAAAAGAGTAATTTTGCTTTAGCTTTCCAATATGCTATATAGCCTTTGTCATTTTATAAAGGAGCTACCTATTTTAACTCCTGACTATAACAGTCTACATTTGTGTGTATTATACATTGTTTCTAATACTACTTTTAATTACTAATTGCTCCTTTTATTCATTAAGCCTGATCTAAATGTTACCTTTTAAAAGAAAAATAAGACTAAGTGGATTTTAAAAATTGGAGACTGACATAACGTTAGATTATAATCTCTCATTTGAGAAGGAAATTCCTTTTTAAAAAGTCAAGAAATTTAGAAAATTAATGTCTTATATTAAGTCATGGGTTATTTAAGAAAGTTTAACATGATAAAATGTGCAGATGTGAGTGTTAATTATTGGGTCCATTTTTAAAAGTAAGATTTTTAATTAATATTTGTAAATGGTATATTTTTGTTTATAACAAACCGTTGTCTTTTTTCAAGGATGAACAAAGTTTATGAAGGAGAATCATTCTAAGAATTGAGTGATGTAGTCTTTATATTTGGACAATTCACCAGATTCTCAAGAAGGCTTTCAAACGACTGTAAAGTTTGATATTTGTCCTGCTGACCTAATGGGGAAAGTTATAGTATACAAATTGTTTGTATACCAGCATAGTTAATGTCATTTTCTAAAACTGGTTTAACGGAAAATCACAAATCTTTTCACAAACTGGAATTATTTTGTATTGGGTCAAAATGTCAGATTGAACATTTTTAATGTCGTCAGCGTTGTAAGTGAAAAATTGTCTAGTGAGTTGTATTCTCTAAAGTCTTTTTCAGAAGTTAAGGCTTTCTACTTAATTAGGAAGTTGGTGGTCCTCTTAGTCCCTCATAAATGAAGGCAATCACATTCACATTAGCTGGCTGGAGATTTGTAAGTTATAAAAACCTGGTCCTTGAGGATGATTGCCCTGGTTTGAAGTCACTTACTTAATGATGAGGTGAGAAATGTATTCTTTTGCTAAATCTGTTTTAGACCCTCTACAGATAGAAATCAAGCATCTTTTGTGCTGGCTTTTTTTTTTTTTTTTAAACACAAGAATTGGAAAAAAAGGTGTTTGTTTTTAAGCATGCAACTTTGAGAACCTTTATTAAAGAAAATGACATAATTTTTTAAAAAATCTTGTAGCCAAGAACATATGTGGCCACATTACCAGTAATGTTTTTTTTCTTCATATTGGCCAAAAGGGAATGAAAATGTCATCATAGGAATCTGTACATATGCTACTGATTTTCCCTAGAAATAGCAAGTTTGGTATTGCTCACTTTGCAGATACAGGGCCACATGGCACTTTTATCTACAGGACAGATTAACTCTAATAAAAGTGAAGTGGGGAGGAGTTTATTTTTGATATATTACTTTTGTGAGTTTTCAAGCTTTGATAGTGTTTAACTGAAAAGTGGTTTAGAAAGGGCTAGATCCAATGTCTTCACATTATTAAAAAAAAAAATGATATCAGATACAATTTTAAGTTCATTCTTTTTCAAACTCAAGTACCATATTGGCAACCATAATATTGTCATAGGTGCTCTGTTCATTTAGATATTCTTGGGGGGGGAGGGAAATGGCATTTGTATAATATATGTGTACATATATATATACATACAGTATATAATCTAAAGCTCTGAGAGCTCTTAAGTCAGGAATGCTGAGTATTATAGTATATTAAGATCAGATAAAATTTTACATTTTGTGTGTTCTATTGCATCCCTTCTTGTAGTTTCTGACTGCATTACTCCAGCACTCATTGATTTTTATCTTCTAATTTTCGTCCAGTATTTTATTTTTCATTAGTTTTCTTTGGCTTGATACTCTTATATATGCTGTTACTAGTCACTTGAAAACTCCTCCCCCCAAAACTATTCGGTTTTTATGCTTTGTCTCTGGCAGCTATAACAGTGGTTAGAGCATTTTGAAGATAGCTTTTGAAAGGAACCACTGATTTTTCAAAAATCATCCTGGGGGAGGAATTTCATTTGAGCAGGGATTTTGTCAGAAAATGTGTTTTGACGGTAGGTCAGCAGCAGTGCTAGTATCTGAAAGCACAATACCAGTCAGGCAGGCTGTCCAATCAGAAGTCATCTGGCTGAAGTTTATCTCTGTCTCTCAGGACTAATCCCCACTATCTTTTTAACCATTTGAGGTGACATGTGGAATCATACAAAGGCTTAGGAAGAAACAAGTTTGCTTAAACCAGGATGCTTTTACTTACTTGAACTGACTTCAGTCTAGATTTCTTCTTTTCACATTTATCGGATTTTTAATTGTGATCAACTACAGTCAGCTATTAAGGTAAATTGGTCTCTGTTTATTTTGAAGATCGAAGGATGCTTCATTTTCCAGGATTAAATAAAGCTAATATATCTTAAATTTAAGATTTTGAATTAAAGTGGGTTTTAGAAACAGTGGTTACATCCCTTTTTCAGTTATTTTCAAGAGGCTTTATTTTGTTGCCTTTGTAGCCCTGAAAACTTGGTATATTGTTTCCCATTGACCCAGTACATAAGTTGTATATTTATTCAAATTATATTTGCATTATATTCTTTGTAAATGTTTGGTGTAACTTGCACTTTTTTAAATGACCCAGTTTGGGTATTAGCAACTTAAGAAATCCTCTCATCAATTAATTATCGACTGACTTTGGGTCCTCCTCCTCTCTTCAAATCATGTGACTTTTTTAATGAAAATTTTTCATTGATTAAAATATTTTATCACCTAAAAACTAGCCTTAAAAATAGCTGTAAAAGAAAAATATCTGGAAATTAGATTTTCCTAGCCCAGTTCATTATAAAATGGGCTCAAACCTTATTCTTTCATCATGGAGACTGAAGGAAAAGTAAACCAAGTGAATAATATTTATTTCCAATTTTAAGTGAGACTTTATCCTCACCCCAACATTAATACTGTCTATAATATGCCAAAATATCCATTCATTTGTCCAGAGTAGTAAAAGATTTTTTTAAATAGTTATTGTCATCACAGAGACCACATGTAATAATCATTTCACCAAATTATTTTCACTTTAGGTTGGTTGTATTAACATCAAAGAAATGCCTAAATTTGATTGATTTCAGATGAGGAGAGGGGGAAAGTGAAGTGTGTTTAGTAAGCCTGTAGGTGAAGAGTTGTGGAATAAATTTGTTCAGTTGTACAAAGCACAACTAGAATTTTTTGTTGGGTGGCTTACATACATCTTTAATACTTTTAATGTTAATGTTGACTTTTTTAAGTTGACTACACAGTCATTAGGAACTGGTTTCCTTGACTTTCTAGAATCAATGGCTAGGAGAGGAATAATCCTTAAGGGGTCGAACATATCATAAAGCTGAGTCAGTATGGAAGAATTTCAAATAAATCAAACAGGGTGCTGAAGTTCCATCTGTCTCATCTGCTTATGATAAGTTCTTATTGATTAGTGAATGTAGCTTAAGCCTTTGTATGTGTCCTCAGGGGGCAGACAAACTTTAAGAGGGACCAGATAACGTTTGAATGGAGGGATTATATTTCAGGTGTTTTAGCTTGAAATTTATTTTTTAAAAAAAGAAAAATTAAAAAAATAAATAAAATAGAACAAAGCCTGTAAAACAAGCTGATATTATAAACAGGCACAGTTGTTTAGCACAGAGAGAATATTGACCTGTCTGCATTCTGGTACTGTGGATACAGGTCCCAGCTGGGTATAACATGATACTTTTTAAATTATTCTCACCAGCAAGTAAAAGGAGAATGAACAATCTTCAGAAAATGTCTTTGAAAAGGGTCAACCAGTAGGAAATTCAAATTTTACTTACTTTATAAGGCATTATTTAATACTTGCCTATAGAAGTACAGCATTTCCAAGCTTCTGTCTGAGGAGCATCTCAGAAATGTGAGAGTAAATCTGAGATGGCTTAAAAATTGGTAGGGAAGGAAGAAAATCCCTGCAGATAATGATCTTATGTTTGTTGGCCAAATGAAATGGTCTGTCATTGTTTGGGAGGTTTTATTTTCTTACATTTTTAAAATTGAATTGGTAAATGCTTTATAGACATATTTTTATCCAGGTGCCACTCCAATTTGTGTATGTAATAAAATTATTTATATTGAAATTGGGAAATAATTTGTCCACATTTTTCTGTGAGTTTAGATTAGGGGTGGCAAAGAGTGCTAGTTAGCAGTTTTCCATGTAAAGTTGTCCTTGACTGATTTGTCCCATGTCAGTTGTAATCCTCCTCTTCCCCACAAAATGAATTATTTCTAATCCAGATGTTACCACTTGAAACTTTTTAGAAACAATAATCAGGGAAGTTCCTGGAAAGGTGGTTTTTTGTTGTTGTTTTTCCTGGAGCATTGGGGTAAAGAATACCTCCCCCAAAACTATTAGCACAAAACAGGGTATGGATTTTTAACTCTGATGTTTCTATTGGAGTTGAATACTAAATAACTATAATGAGGGAAATACATTTCTAATTAAATTCCCTACATTCTAGAAACATCCCTGTTTAAATTTTTTTACCTGAATCTTTTTGTGCTATATGTATAAAGGAAAAAAATGTACTGAGTTACAATGCATTTTATTAACACTATGTACATATTAGCTGCTTTGTGTTCAGAATGGTAGCAATTGCTTTGTATATTAAAGTGATCCTTGTGAATTTGTGAAATATTGTCATAAAGTACTTTTTCTTACTGTAATCTTTGTGGTATCAACTGTCATAATGCCCTTTTTACACAAAACATTTTATGTGCAGTCACATAAACATGCTTTTAAAAACTCTGTTAAGTCTCATTTTTGGGGATGGGATCTCTTTATATTTTGTTTTTTGCGGGCTGAGCCCATGGCGCACTCGGTAGCGTGCTGCGCTAGCAGCGCGGCGTCACTCCCGCTGCCGCGGGTTCGGATCCTATATAAGGATGACCGGTGCACTCACTGGCTGAGCGCCGGTCACGGAAAAAAAAAAAAAAAAAAAAAAAAATCTTTATTTTGTTTTTTGCTAGTAGTGTTAAGCCATATTTTCTGGAACTTAGGTTTATTAATTTTTTAAATGAGCAAAAGTTATGATATCACAAGGTTGTGTAGCATAGCAAAAGAGAACTGTGATTTAAGCAACAAGAACATATCTCCAGTTACTTAATTTTACTGTACTCCTAAGTTTTACAAGACTTCTTTTTCAGTAAGATTGAACGGTACTTATTTGAGGATTTGGAGATGTTACTGACCTGTTGAGATAACTAATGAAGACATGTCACTAGCTGTCTCCAACATCATAAAATGCAAATTTGCACTGAAAAAACAACCAGAATAGATAACTTCTCAGGTCCCCTCACAACTGTAAAATTCTGTAATCATATCACAAAATGGAAGGGAAAGGGAGGGGATGTGGTTAATATTTGCTTAAGGAATAAGAATAAAAAGATTCTGTCCTGTACTACTGAACTTCTGAAATAAGTCCTGAAACTTATGAAAATAAGCAGTTACATTTATTCCTAAGTATGTTCTTTTTTAATTGCCAAGATGTGTTTATTAAGCCTGCTTTACCTGCCACTATATAGAAAGAATTACATGAATTTCATCTTTTTCTTCTCAAAGAGTAAGCACATAATTTATCATATAAACACATTTTTGAGAGTGAATGGGTGATGTTAATTACATGGGGACAACAGGCATAAACCAGGATTGTGCTGAACATGGCTTATAAGTCATGGTCAGGTGTTTGGATCTTCAGTAAAAGAGTGCTTCTCTTCACCCACACCTATGCTGTCATGACAAATAATTTAGGACACACTTCTAACCACTGAGGTGACAGAAGTCCCTGTCCTCAAGAAGCTCTAAGACACATCCAAAGATATAATTCTGATATGTTTATGGTTTTATCCCTGACCTCTCTGCTGAATTCTAGACTCATATTTGTCATTTCCACTCAGAATGGAAAACACAGGTCCCAAACAGAACTTTTAATTTCTCCTCCAAATCTGTTCTTCCATCACCAGTCTTTTCCATCTCGTAAATGGTGCCACTATCCACTAAATTGCTTAAAGCAAATACAGAAAAGCACTGCCTTAATCAGTGTTATCCTGCCTCTCACTGTGTATTTTAATTTCTCCCTATCTTTCTAAATACACTGACCAGTGGTATTTAGTAATTTACAATATGCAACCATCACTAATAGTTCCAAAACATTTTCATCACTCCAAATAAAACCCTGTAGCCATTAAAGTTATTCCCCACTTCTTCCTCCTTTCTGCTCCTGACAACCACCACTCTGCTTTCTGTTTCTATGGATTTACCTATTCTATGGATTTACCTATTCCCATACAAATGGGAATCATACAACATGTATATGACTTTTGTGTCTGGCTTCTTTTGCTTAGTCTGTTTTTGAGGTTCATCCACATTGTAGCATATATCAGTACTTCATTCTTGTTTATAGCTGAATATCATTACATGTGTATACATTCATCTGTTGATAGACATTTAGGTTTTTTCCACCATTTGACTATTTATTGTGAATAGTGCTGTTATGAATATTTGTGTACAAGTATTTGTCTGAGTCCCTGTTTGCAGTTCTTTGGGTATATATTTGGGAGTGGAATTGCTGGGTCATAAGATAATTTTCTGTTTAACTTTTTGAGGAACCTTCCCTCAGCAGCTGCAACATTTTACATTCCACCATCAAAGTAGGAGGGTTCCAATTTCTCCACATCCTCACCAACACTTATTTTGCCATTTTTCAATTATAACCATCCTTATGGGTATGAAATGGTCTCTCAGTGGTTTCTATTCGCATTTCCCTAATGAGCATCTTTTCATGTGTTTGTTGGCCATTTGCATATCTTTGGAGAAATATCTGTTCAAGTTCTTTAATCATTTTTTAATTGGGCGTTTTTGTTGTTGTTGTTGAGTTCCTTATATATTCTGGATACTAGACCCTTATATTTTCTCCCATTCTGTAAGTTTTCACTTTCTTGATAATGTCCTCATTATTTAACTTAGGTTTTTTTGGGGGGGAGGGGGTTTTTAAGTAACATGTATAACATGTAAACAGTGCAGAAGGGCAAACAGTAAAACGCAATTTCTTGTGTATCCTTTTAGTGACAACCTGTGCATATACACACACATGTGGAATGTATATTCCCTCCTCCTCCTCCCTCCTCCATTTTTACACAAATGGTGGCTTATAGACTGTTCCCACTGTATGGATATATCATAGTTTTTATTTAAGCAGTATCTTCTTTTGTGGACATTTAGGTTGTTTGAAGTTTTGACTGTTACACATATACACAAGGTAGTAACTAGATATATACAAGTTAGTATAAATATATACAAGCTAGTATTTATCTCCTGGATATACAGAGAAGTAGAAACTATTTCTGAAGCATGGTTTTCTTCACATTTGGAGGTTGTTTCCTAAGCATTTTTAAGAATCTGCTAAATTATTTTTATTAATTTATCATATGGGTAGTATTTTTAATGGCAAACTTCACAATCTATGCATTTTTTTTTAATAAAAATTAGAAGTATCAGAACCAGCCTTACACAAGGTTATAAAGTAGATAGGATTTCCTCTTCTCACCTCTGTTATACTGTTTTCCCTTCTAATCTCCCCAGAAACAACTATTTTCAGCTTAAAAAACTTAATTTTTCAATATGCCATCTTTTCTAGTGTTATTAAATATTTAACACTTCCCTGGTTGTAGAAAGAAAAGTGTAACATGATTTTAGAGCAGAAAGAAGCTTAGAGCTAACAATCAAATCCTCAAATTTTAAAGTAAAACAGAGCTGAGGACTGCCCAGATGCTATGCTGTTCATGTCAGTGCTAAGAGAACACAAGTTTCCAGTTGCCCAAAGCAAGGCTCTCTCTACTCACTGCAATGACTCGCTTCATTCTTGTTAAAGAACTTGAAAATGCTACTTGTCTCTAGGTAGAGTTTCTGGGGAGCAGTAAGATTATGACAGTTTCTCTAACACTAAAATAAATATCTAGTTCACCAACCATTAAGTCAGGCCCTTTATCTAGGACCACTTACCAATACTGGGAACATTCAACAGTGATTTCTAAAAGTACTTTAAGATTTTTGTTCATTTAAGAATTGATAGGAAATGCTTTGCATAAGCTAAAAGTATAATGATTAAATAATATTGATTGCTGGAGGTGAATCTCTTACATAAATTCATGGTAATCTTGTTACTGAAAGTATGCTTTGATATTTTAATATCCCTGACAATGGGTTTCTCCCTTACCTTGTGCAAGGAGATATAACGCACAGAAATTAGGAAATTTAATAAGGTAACTCATCTGTAAAGGAATCTGTATTTGTCATGAGTCAGCGTTTATTTAGCTCCCTTTTGAACAGGACACAGTGTTAACATCTGGAATATAAAGATAAGGTATCATCCCTGTCTTCTAGGAGCATAAATTTTATTTGCTAAGATAAAACATTTCAGACAATGTTGTTATTCTGCCCTGAAAGAGTTTTCAGTCTGGTTTTCAATTGACTTAAAGTATTTTGATTGATCAGAATTCAGATCTGTTTGTATGAAGGAATAAATGTCCACTAGAAACTATCTGAAAATGGTATATGGGCTTCAGATAGTTCTATCATGAACTGAAGCAAGCTACCCTTAAGAGGTAATCTACTTGGAAAACATCAGCATTCTTCATAGTGTAGTTCTATGAACCTGGTGTCATATATGTATTTTAACATAGCATCCTGGCAACAGTATTTGATATTAATTGAGGAAAAGGTTACTGATACCCACTGAATTACTTAACTGTATAAGTATTTAAAGAAACTCAGCACTGTGAGAATCAAGGCTTAGTACAGTAGGTTTGGATTAGGTTTCTATTTTTAAGTTGGCAAAACAAATACACTTAAAATGTCCATCATCAGATGAGTGGATACGGAAAATGTGGTACATCTACACAATGGAATACTACTCAGCTATAAAAACGAATGAAATACTGCCATTTGCAACAACATGGATGGACCTCGAGAGAATTATATTAAGTGAAACAAGTCAGGCACAGAAAGAAAAATACCACATGTTCTCACTTATTGGTGGGAGCTAAATATTAATATATAAATTCACACACAAAACCGGGGGGGGGGGGGGGAGAACATATAACAACCACAATTACTTGAAGTTGATACGACAAGCAAACAGAAAGGACATTGTTGGGGGGGGGGAGGGAGAAGGGAGGGAGGTTTTGGTGATGGGGAGCAATAATCAGCCACAATGTATATCGACAAAATAAAATTTAAAAAATAAATAAATAAAAAATAAATAAAATTTTTTTTAAAAAAATGTACATTTATGAGATAAACTAATACTTCTAACAGAAGTAAAAAATGTCACAACTTCATTGGCATTTGAAGTGGACACTGTGGTGTGCTGCCCAGGTAGTTACACACACACACACACACACCCCAAAGCACTCACTTCCCCAGCTTCTGGGAATGTTGCTGTTCAATGGCTCTCAACTGAGTGCCTCTCCAGGTACTGTCTTCAGCCCAAGGTTATGCCCCTTGCACCCAATGACTAATCCACACAGATGTGAAAGGCCCATCCCCTTGCCTCAACATGGCCTAATTGCAGGGCCATCCCAGCTCCAAATAATTAGCTGAGGGCTTTCCTGACTGTACCCCAGCCCAATTTCTCCCTCTTTGCTAGTCCTGCTTCTTCACTGCCTAAGAGTGTTGATCTTGGAAACCATTCTATTTAAGCTTTCCACACCCTCATCTCCATCTCTGTGTCTGCTCTGCAACAACATTCTCAACCCAAAGCCAAGAAAATCACTTGTTTTCACTTAAACAACCAAACTATTTCTGCTGATTTTTTTTCTTGCCTGTTCTTCTATTTGCAGAACAAGAAAAAAAAAATTACCTTCAGCCTTTTCTGATTCTTAGTAAATATTTTATGAAAATGTAAAACATAACCCAATAATACAACATCACTTGGTAGAGCATCCAGTTGTCTTACTGACATTCCCCACCTCTTCCCCACCCGCATCCATTTTTAATACCTGTCTCCAAAGTTAGAGATCTTAAAGGAACTGAATGCCACTCAATATATTCATTTATTTTTTTCTCTTTTTTTTTTGCTGGCTGATACAGAGGTCAAACGCTAGACCTTGGTGTTATCAGCACCACACTCTAACCGAGTTAACCAGCCAGCTCCAAAATACATTCATTTCTAATTACATATCTAAATGGGATTGGTTTTTCATTATAGTGTTGGTGATATGCCTTCCATGTTCATAGCGTAGTACTGGTATTTTATGGATTCAGTAAGCTATAGATATTTTTATTTCATGTGCATTAGAATTACATTGAACTGGTACATTACAGAATACTTACAACTTTTAATTCACCTTTATTAAAGTAAAACTGCTACTTGAATATATCAGAAAATAACATAGTGGGTATTTTCACATCTGAGATACTAGTAAAAAAGTTAAAAAGGAGGAGGTCTTATTTTTAATGTTATGTGAAATAAATCTATCTCTAGTAACAAATACCATATTGGGATTATAATATTCTTTTGGTCTAAATTTGTTTAAGCTATTGTTTAAACTTTTGTATTATAAAAAGAAAAGTTCATGTGTGTGTGACTTCATTCATAAAGTCTATCAAAGAAATCATAAAACAGTGTAGCAATCACTTAACCCCAAAATCAATACCCTCTAAATGGCACGTATCTTTTTCATTATTTGGTTATGATATACTAGGTACTGGGGAAGCAACAATGGAAGAGGCCGAAGCATTCCTGTCCCTCAATAAGATTACAGACTACTGGGGAATACAGACAATGAATGAGCAATTACAAGTACACTACAGAAGGAGCTTATACTTGGGGAGTTAACCGCTCGTGGAGGGATGAGATTTAAAACTTCTTTTAAATGTCAATCAGTACATTAAAAGGAGGCAGGGAAAGCTAGGAAAGAAATATACAAAAATATTTGAGAAAGGGTAAAGCTGAAGGAGAAAACCATAGCATTTTATTTGAAGAAAACCATAGCATTTGACTTGATTCCAGTCCAAGATTTTAGATGCTTTCAAAAAGTAACTAAAAATTTATTTTTACTTATTCGTTTGTTTATATACCTAAACCTGGAATTAAGCCAAAAACCATGACATGAGACCCCAGAAAACTCATTCCAATAGCACTAACAGCTCAGGGAACATATGTTAATCCTCTTGTTTTATATTCAGAAAATTTGAAAACCGAGATAAACAAGATATATCTCAGAATGTGTTTAAAATAATTTGCATGACTTAACCTCACCAACACAAGCTCACTAGTTGAAAGACACCTTTATACCAGTCCTTCATCATTATCATCAATGAGTATTATTTATCAAGAGGGAACAGCATGGGATACAGAAACAACACAAACCAAAATCTCACACTTTCCTTTAATGTTAATTGAACTTCAGAGTGAGTAAAATATGACTAAAAATCACAGCAATGTGAAAAAGCTTTGTTCTAAAACTGTACATATGTTCTGTCCCTTGAGAACCTTTGGTTAAGACTTTTTTGTACAGTAAGCCACTTCATTTAAATATGATTAGATTCCCAGTCTAAGACCTTAATTGACACACTCAATAACAACCAACTATAAGTCCTCACTCTGGTTTTTCTTCTGTGCTTTGTAAATATGTACATCTTTTTCAGGATCATAGTGAACCTTACTCACAGTAAACTGCCTCTCCAGCATCGCTAAGAAGTTGTTATCCCGTTCATAACGAATTCGGCAAGCTAAAAGAATCACAGAGTGGTTGCTACAGAGATGTTCCAGTGTTTGAAGAAGATCTGTGAATGTTTCTTCTAAATATATGATATCAGCTCCAAGAATCAGGTCAAATTCTCCAGGTGAAAAACTCCCCAAATTTTGTCCCCACGTCAGCTCCTTAACAACAGCTTTGGGTTGGATATGAGGAGGTAAGTTGGCTTGAACGTTTGATTTAAGAAATTCTAATGCTACTTTTCGATCCGTGATAGTCACATGAGCACCTACAATGTGGGACAAAGAGAAAATAATGTGCACATCAGTACAATTCTAATAGGTAGATAGGGAGTCAAGTTAAACATAGAGTAGCTCTAAATATTCCATCTATTGATCAACAGATGAATATTTAGAGAAGACTAAATATTCCATGTAAGGCAGACTATCATGCCCTTCATGGACAGGTGTAACAGAGCAGAACAATGACTAATAGCTCCTCCTGCACTTCCTACTGCTAAAAGCGAACCTCTGATTTGCCTCTCTGACACACCTGCTGTTTGCTGAAGTTGTGCCTATAAATTGCAGAGCCATCAAGTGACACAAGCTGATGTTTCTGAATTGTACAAGCAGAGCTGGCCTACACTCCACAGTATCTACCACTATACTTCATTCATTAGGTCATGATCTTCAATCAAGTCAGTCAATCTCAAGGTAAAATGGAATCCAAGAATGAAAAATCTGGGGGAAGATTATTATTAAGATGACAAGATATCTAAACCAAAGAAAGAGTATTTCGTGAGTTTAAAGTTTAAGAATGAATCACAGAAGAGATAAATTGGCTACTAAGAAATCCCAATCCACCACTCATTATGCTGTTGTGAAGCAGCCAAACTGTGTGTTAAAAACTGTAAACTTAAAAGTTACTGGATTATATTTAGTGTAACTAATTGCTAGCTCATGTTCTTTAAATGCCAAGTTTCTACATGCAGTGTAAAAAATTAATGAGGCAATATTTTATTAATCTGTTTCTCATGGGTTGTTGACGAGGAACTAAAAGATCTAATTTTTTGAAACAATATGGGTGGGAGAAGACTGAACTATAGCTACCCAAACGTGAAGCAACCACATAAGGTCAGCTCTAATACACACACATTGCAAGAACAATAAGTGTAATCCTATTTAGTTTTGGCCCCAGAAATTCTGAAATTTAAAATTATGTTTCTAAAATTATTTCTCATTTGCATTCTTCTTCAGTTTGTAATCATCATAGATAATCCCTAGCAGGATTCCAGACCAGCTGTAATAGGCACCATTTCAGCAGCAGCTTATCCTTAAGTGTTTCTTATCTTGACTCATAACATTAGGACAGTATGTACATAATTCGATTTGACATTTACAGTTCTGGTACGTGATATTGACGGAGATGCTGAAGTTGTTAGACTTTATAAGCCTGGACCTACCACTGTTATTGTTCTAGAGAATGTGCTACCCAATGAGCAAAATTCAATGATAGTTTTCATTTCTTCTGATAGTAAAAATTGCAGACAGCCTTTTTCCTGGTCTGACTTAGAACTTTATCTCTGGATTTCTTAACAGCACTCTGCTGGCAATACTAGAGTGATCTCTAGTCCTTTACAAATCACCTTGGTATTCATTTTAATAGTTCTTAGGTACAGACCTTCTCTAATGCCTGTCTCAGGGATTTCAGAGACTCTTCTTTTTTTGCAGCTGGCCAATAAGTGGATCTGAACCCTTGACCTTCATGTTATAACACCACACTCTAACCAACTGAGCTAATGGAGGCTATTTCTAACCTGCTAGGTATTCCAGAAGTTTGAATAAGATCCTACTGTCAGCTAACCATTCCCCTGTAATATCCATTAATTCTACA
The DNA here is from genome assembly GCF_027409185.1 of Cynocephalus volans. Classification (NCBI taxonomy): domain Eukaryota; kingdom Metazoa; phylum Chordata; class Mammalia; order Dermoptera; family Cynocephalidae; genus Cynocephalus; species Cynocephalus volans. The sequence goes on from NC_084460.1 coordinate 272,423,956, forward strand.
AATTTCTGAGTGGCCATGGGACAAAAACCCCTACCCTCATAGAGCTTACTCAATGAGTAGCTTATTCAAGTGAGGAGACAGGCAATACAATGTTTTTTTAAAAAGGAGAATATCCAGTATATTAGTTGGTGATACTTGCTAAGGAAAAAAATAAAGCAGGAAAGAAGGACATGAAATGTCAAGAAGGGGTATGGGTGTGAAATTTTAGACTGGATAGATAGGGATGGCCTCACTTAGAAGGTGACTTGGGTAAAAGCCCGAAGGGAGTGAGGGAATAACCAAGCGCATATCAGGGGGAAGAACATTCCTGGCAAGCGGAAGAACAAGTGCAAAGGCCTGGAGGGGGCAGGCAAGGAGGCTAGAGTGGCTGGAACAGACTGAATAAGGAAGAAAGTCACTGAAGATGAGGGTAGAGAAGTCATGGGAAAGGAGGCAGATCATCTAGGACCTCATAGGTGATGCTCCAAAAAAGCTTTGGCTTTTAGTGAGTGACATGGGAAGCCACTGGCAAGTGCTGAGCAGAAGTATGAATGGTCTGACTTAGGTTTTTATAGAATTTCTGACAGTGGGACAAGGCCGGAAGCAATGCAACCAGTGAGAAGGCCACAGTGATCCAGGTGAAGGATGCTGGTGGCCTGCACCTTGCTGCAATCATCCCCAGACACCCTCCCCAGGCCAGCTCCCAAATGCAACCGCACATGAGTAAACACTCTCCTGCCTTTCCCGGGAATCACTCCCCTACTATTCACTCGAGTTTACCCCCCAAATGCTCATCCCCGAACATTATAGCTTTGCCTATGGCTTTTTGGTTTTTTGCTTGTTTGGGGTGGGGGGAGCGGAGGATGTCTTAAGTCTATCTTTTAATCAGTTTGCTTTCCATCTTTTTTTCTCTTGCAATTTACAGAAGAAACAGATCATTTGTCCTCTAGTTTCTCACAGTCTGTATTTTACTACTTGCATCATTTGTGTAGTTTAGCATGTGCCTCTGTTCTCTGTAGCTCCTGCAAATTTGTTTGATTTTCTGAACAGGACCACTTCAGAGGTAGTGGTATATTCTTCATCAAAGTGGTACGTAATGTCTGGTAGGCTCTATTTTTGTGACATGAGCAGCTACTGATACTCAATGCCCAGATCCTTAGTTCATTATATTCCTTTTGCATTTGTTGAGAAACTTCTATAAAGAGATGCTTCTCACAATTACTGTTTGGTTACTCATCTTGTATAGGAACTGTCTGAATAGGAAATGCAAGATAAATTCTGCTTCTTCATCCTCTTCCATAAACTAGATTTCAAAATAAATAGTTGGCTTCTCAGTATCATCCAAAGATGACTAATTAGGTTTATTTTGTTGTTGTGAACTCATGGATTAAACATATTTGATGTATTTTTAATCCACAGCAGTTACTATTAATGTTCAAACTGACCCATCGTTTGCCTGGGGCCTCTGAGACAACCTAAGTCATCTTTCATAGCTTCCTTGCTATCTGGTATGACAAGATACTCTAGGCTCATCTTATACATTTCATGCCACAGACCTACAACCAGCCATTTAGCAGGTTTCTATTTTTTTATTTTTTAAAGATGGGAGACATAACAGCAACTTTGTATGCTGATGGTAATGATCAGGTAGAGAGGGGGAAAAGTGGCAATGCAGGAGCAATGTCCTTGAACAGGTGAGAGGAGACAGGATTTCTGGCACAAGTAGAGGGCTGACCAGAGACAAGACAGACATGTCATCTACAACATCAAGAACAAACGCAGGTAGGGGTAAAGGCAGTGGTGGGAGGCTGTGGAAGTTCTCCTCAGATTCCGTCAGTCTTCTCAGTGAAATAAGAAATGTCATTAGCTGAGAGTGAGAATGGAGGAAGAAAGGTTGGAGGTTTGAGAGAGAAAAAATATGAAACAGACACTTAGCAGAGGGAAGAGAGGAAGTAGAGCATGACTTCCCAGCAGCATTAAGAGCTCCCTGAGGTGCCTGATCATGAATTTAAAGTGAGAACCAGCAGCAGTGTTTCCTGCAGCCATGCTCAGCTGCACAGGCATAAGCCTGGGCTGTTTTCAGCCTAGCAAATAAGATGAGGCAAAGAAGGGTTGGGCACTGAAGATGGTGATAAAAAATGACTGCCCGTGAAATTTATTCTGGATGAGATAATATTTAGTCCGTAAAAGACTAATGGAAACTGATCCAGTTAAGACAACAGAGCCTGCTGTCACTCACTCAGTAATGGAAAAACAATGTGTAAACATGTGCCATCACTTTTAGTTTCAGTTTTGTAAGCAACACCTTAATTTATCCAAATATTCAAGCACAAACTATGTGCTAGACATAGAAAAATGAGTAAAGAAGTCCCTACCCAGAGCTCAGAGTCTCATGAAAAAGAGAGACACATAATAAACATAGTTGTGATGCACTTAGTGTACGGGAAGTAAAATAATAGGAGCATGGGTGTGCTCAGGAAATCATGTGGTCACAAAGGAGAAATTCTTCAAGAGGAGCAGAGGTCAAAGAAAGACACCCAAAGGAAGGGAAATCTGAGCTTACTCTTAGAGGATGTGGCATGAACCTGGAGAAAGCGATGAAGAAAGGCATTTAAGGCAGAAGAGACAGAACAGCAGCAGGATGGTGTATACCAGAAACTTCAAGCAGTACATGATGAGATTACAAAGCCTTGCTAAGAAACCTGGGATTTTCACCTGTGTGCAGGCCGTGGGAAGGCACAGAAATGTTTAAGCACAGGTCACCCCATAATTTTGCAATTCTACTTTTTGAATAGGCCACTCTGACAGCTATTGAGAAAGTGGGTTTAAGAAGACAAAACTGAGGCAGAAAGTCCAGGTGGGAGGTGATGTGATCATGTGTAAGACATGATGATGACAGCTCAAACTGGGCAGTGGGAGTAGAGAGAAATGAACTCGAGAAATAGTTAAAAGAGAGAGTCAGCAGGGCTCAGGGGATGTGGGGAGGTACAGGGAAAGTCAATCAGCTAGCTTGGGTGACTACTTGGACAGTGATACCAACTCAACAAAGGAGAAAGAACAAGTGTGGAAAGGAAAGAAGAGTTCACGTTTAAATGTGTATTGTGCCAGACAGAGATATCCAGCTTTCAGTTAAACAAACAAGTCAAAAGTTCAGCAGAGATTTGCACTAGAATTACAAAAAAGTAAAATACAATTTCTTCCTGAGCATTATATTTAAGACAGTGGTGCCCAGGCATGGCTGGGCATCAAATCAACTGGGAAGATTTTAAAATTCAAGATTCCCTGACCCCACCCCGATTTATAGAATCCTATCTTCAAGATGGGATATTTTTCTTCTATGAATAGTTCTCAAGCATCACAAAGCCTGGGCAAATTTTCAAACCAGGGCATTGGGAGTCAGAACTGGATTCAAATCCTAACCACACCCATTAGCTTTGTGACCTTGGGCAAGTTACTTACCCTCCGGTAAGCCTGCATTTCACCACTTGAAGAGGGCTCTCAGTAGGTCAGGTCTATTTACCCTGCGGGGTGGCTGTGAGAACAAGAGACTGTAAATGCACAGCCCCCAGAACATAGGACCTGTTCAGTAATTAGCAGCTGGTTTTTATTTTAACAGGAAAGTCTCATCACCTTATATTTACGTTCTGCAGAGCATTTACCACTTTTTTTTGGATGTTTTATGTGATTTGTCTTTACCCTCCCCTCCCATTAGACTTAGAATGTAAGCTTCCTGAAACGCCTGCCTGCCTATTCACTCCATCTGCAGTGATCCACCAGGCATGTGGTAGGTACTTCCTGAAGTCAGGAATAAATGAAAATACTTTAAAGGGGGTACAATCAATCCCTTTCTGGCATTTCAAAATCACTACCTATCTTAGTTCTCACTGTTTCTATTTTAAAGAGATTAACTTCTTACCCTCAGGTTTCAATATCAAAACTTCTCCAGACTAATACTTTGTAGCAACTACAAATGGTATGAAAATCATACAGTAGCACAGAGAAATGCTTATGATATAATGCTAAATGAAACATCATTTATATATGTATGTGTGTATACACAGATATATACACACATGCACAAACATATACCCATGCATATATATAATCATAATTACAACTATGATTAAAATTACAGATGTAGAAAAAAGAATGAAAGGAAATACAACAAAATACTAATAGCAATTATGCTGCAGAGTCATGAATAAGAATCACTGGTGGGTTTTTTTCCTCTTCTTTAGACTGCTTTTAGGTTTACTTTTGTAAAAAGTTATATCAGTTTATAACAGAAACATTAATTTTCATGATTTTCAAAAATCTTCAATCTAGTTTGTTCATCTCTTATTCCAGAACTATCTCAGCATCTACAGAGTGGCAGGTGCTGTATTAGGATCAAGGACACACTGAATGAGAGACATGGTCCCATTCCTCAAGAGCCTCAGCCTACCAGCAGAGACAGATACACGAAACAATTGCCTATAATGAAATGTGACAAAGCTGGAAGACAAGTGGGAGTCCACCAAACACTATAGGGGAAAAAGAAGGGCAGCAATTCTTTGGGGTTGGACAGGAAAGGACTCAAAAGCGGGGGCGGGCAGTGAGGCTGGGCCATGAAGCACATACCACCTGGTCAAAAGAACATTGTATGCTGTTAGAACCAACCAAGTCTTCTGTGGCAACAACACTAATCCCTTGCTCTGTGATAGTACATATTTGAAATGTCTTATCCTGACTTTCCCAACTCCACAGCTCCAGATTTCTAGGTCAGAATAGTAGTCAGTACTCACAGAGCATTTCCTTTGTGTCAGTCAATGAACTAACAGGTTTCTATGCACAATCTCATTTGATTCTCACTGTAGCATAAATACTATTATTATCCTCATTTTACATATGGGAAAATCAAATTTTAGAGTCTAAGCAACTTGCCCAAAGTCACACAAGTAGTAAGAGTTAAAAGAGGTGTTGAAACCAGGTATAACTAAACCTATGCACTTTACTACACAAACATGTCTCTATACCAGCCAATAAAATTTTGTACAAAGCCCTTGTTCTTAGGAGGAAACAGAAGGAATTTATTTCCCCTTCTAGTTAACTCCTCTCATATCAGCAGAGAGGGAAGTTGGTATCGTAAAAAGAAACTAACTTGGGCTGCTGTGTCCGACAAACCTGGTTTTGAGTACCAGATCTCCACTGATCAGGACTTCAGAAAGTGGCTTAAATCACCTGAAACCCCAGTTTCACTTGAAAAACAAAAATTAAAATACCTGATATACATGGTGAGGTTATAAGGCTAACCTGAGGAGGATAAAAGACAGTGTACCAGCAAGGGCCTCATCAATGACTTAAGAGCTGTGGTTTTAGACAGATGGAAACTTAAATCAATTTATATATACTTTTAACCACCACCCTGGCCCATGCTCCCCATCAAATTTTGGAAAGCAATACCTGACAGAAAAAGGAATACTGAAAAAGAACTGAGTTGCTGGAAAAAGTGCAGAACAAAAGAGGGGCTTTAGCAGGTCCTCAAATATCTGTAGACAATATCTGAGTTCAAAATGCTCTGGATTCCTAGATCCCTACTACCAATGTGTAGCCTGAGAACCAGCAGTATCAGAATCCTCATCACTGGGAGCTTGACAAAAATGCAGGCTCTCAGGCCCCACAACAGACTTACTGAATCAGAAACTGCATTTTAACAAGAGCCCCAGCTGATGTGTGACATGGTGAATATCACACATAATATCCTAGAAGCTTGTCTATCCTCACCATTGGACAGTTCAACTGTAGGAGTCATGAGTTGTAGAAAGAAGTCAACGGTGAATAATAAAGATAATAATGGAGCTTAAAAATGCTAAATTAACATCTGTATAACAAACAAAAGATGACAAACCTGGATATCAATTCAGAACTGTATACTGTTAATATAATTTTTAAATGTAGTATTTCAGTATAAACTATAGTGGGGCTGACCTTCTCCAGAAGAGAAAAACCAGCAAAGTTTGCTCAGCAATGAAGGAAAGAGACTACCCTGCTCTACCTACCTCACAGAGTTAAATCTGATAGTGCACGGGGAAGAAAGCACTTTAAACTGTAAAAAACTGGTATTTTCCTTGAAATCAAAGTTGCCTTAAGATCATATTATTGGCATCATAAAATTGAAGGGGGCAAAACAATTTACCTTGAAAAGTATAAGTAACAGCATGAGAAAGAAAATAAATTACCCATTAGCCTTACTGGAGTTAAGAGCACCAGTAGTTGGCCCACAGCTCATAAGTACAGGGGGAAAAAATACCTCAGTAAGGGGAAAACCAACAATCAATTTTGTGCTAAGAAAACAGCAAATGCACCTGTCAACAAGTTCCGCTCACTAAAGAGTGAGCAAATGCATCACACTCACCCAAAAGTGCAGCAACTATGCCCACCAGCCCTGTGCCAGCACCCAGCTCCACAGCAGAGCAGCCCCTGAGCTCCACAGCTCCCATCTCCAGGTATGTGGAAAGAACGATGGCCTGAGTCAAAACACAATGTGATTATGATTAAGGTCAACAAGCACTCTAGGAGCTGCAGGGGTTCAGGTTGGCTACGCACCGGCAGGAAAAGACCGCATACCTCCTCTCACGCTGCAAAGTTCGATTCCTAGTTTCACAACACACACAGCAACTTAACTGCTGCTATAAGGTAACCTCCTAGAGCAAGCACAGACACAGCGTACCCAAAGTCCCACAGCAGTGGTCAGTGACACTGCCCCACAAGACAGGGTCCTGCTGAATCTGGGAAGTTTAATTTTTTACTGTGTCACAGCACTTTTACACTTGAGGTTTACAAAACTATTCTGGAAGAAAGGACATAAACAATTTCTGTGATTTTGTTTAAGGGACTGTCCAGTTCCTAAACCAAGCTCAGGTCAGCAATGCCACAACTTCACCCAGAGGAAAAAAGCAATGCAGTGCCTAAGGCTCCCTGAGCTGTGTCACTCACGGTCACCGCCCCATAGAGGCCCTTACCATATGTTTTGAGTATCAGTTTTGGCAAAAGTTCTAGACACTTAATGTGTGAGTTAGCATTTGTTTACCATCCTATAAAAATTGTATAAAAGTAACAATTTTTTAACTATACTTTGTTTTTGATAGCCACATACTATGAGAACAACTGACAATTCCTTTTCTTGGTGAGCATTTAGGAGGCTTCCCATTCCTCATTATTATTTATCTTTATTACTCATTATGGGAATAATTTTCATATAGTTACCTTGGACTGGATTGCTAGAAGTGGTATTACTAGGTTCGAACATATTAAAGTTTTTTTCCTAAAGATTTCTCTAACATCCCTAATACAATGTTAAGACTGTAAAACTGCATATATGCCAATCATTTATTCAATACTAATTGAGATCCCACTGAGTCCTAGGTGTGGCACTAGATGCTGAGGGCACAAGTCACTGTCCTCAAGCAGACAGAACAGTGCTAGGAGAGGAAGAGGTAACAGAACAATTATAATTTTGCAACCATTACAACTATGGAAAACTTAAAAGAAAACACATGACTTCACTTTGGGCTTTCTCACTTTACAATATTCTTTGTGCAATATTTTATTTTTTTATTAAATATATTTTTTATTAAAATACAACTGATTATACATATTTGTGGGGTACAGAGTTGACTATCAATACTTACATACGATGTGATCAAATCAGAATAATTAGCATATTCATCATTACAAAACGTCATCATTCTTTGTGTCCATTAACCAATTTCTCGCTAACCTCCTCTCCCTACCCCTTTCCCACCTCTAGTAAGCATAGTTCTGCTCTCTCCTCTGAAAGTTCAATTTATTATTGTGATTGCTGTTTTTTTCTTTCCTTATTTATTTATTTAAGTTCCCACTCATGAGTGAGGAGATGGGGTATATATCTCTTTCTATGCCTGGCTATTTCTCTTTGTGCAATATTTTAAAGACTAACTTAAACAGCGTCCATTGCCGTCAGCGACTCCTGCTTTCCATCCAGTGTTCTTTCTTATCCACTGGGTAATTACTGGCAAGTCCTTTAACTTCCCTCAGCATTCATTTACTCACCTTTAAAATACAAACCATGTGGGAGGTCAGGGGCAGTTTGGGAGGGAGGTGATGAATCGAGGTGGTGACAGTTGCACTACTCTAAATTTACTTTCTAAAAAACCCACTAAATTGTGTACTTTAAACAGGTGATGGGTATGGTATGTGAATCATATCTCAATAAAGCTGTTATTTTTTAAAAAGTAACGACCAGTCTTATAATCAAGTGTAGATGCTTTCAGAACCCCCAACCCACGGCTTACTTACCGCATCCCAAACCACTGCTGCGACTCCCAAATGTCTCCAGTCCTGGCGGATCTGGATCGTGTGGTTTGCAAAGGAGAAGGTGGCAAGAGGCTTGTGGAATTTCTGCAACCCCATTCCCGCGGTCTCCTCATACGGCACCAGGGCCATCTTGCCCGCACCCAGTCCTCTGCTCGGACCTGTCGTGCAAAAGAATCCTGGGTGACGCTCTGGCCAGAAGATTCATTATCTCTTAAGTAACTCCAAATGCTTTCTAAGGTTGTTTTACACGTCCAAAAGAAGATGAAAGAAACAGGTGTGGGAAGCCTTTGTCTAATTCCTTTTGCGTGGCTCTTCCTCCGAGTCTTATGGGAAATGAAATTCGGCTCTGAATTCGTACCAATGGATGTTTGGGGCAGAACCTTTCAACTCCTGCAGGATGCCCAACACACTCCACTGTTACCACGCCGTGCTTCGGGGCTGCACAGCGGAGTGAGAGGCGGCGGTGACCCGCCAGGGCCCCGGAGCAGCTGAGGAGAAGGAACTTTCTAACCGCCCGGACCTGCCTTGACTGCAGAGCTGCCGGTCTTCCCCCAGGTCGGTGCGTTCGGCAGTGGCAACAATGGAAGCGACGCTGCACTCTGACTGGGTGGTAACGGCCTGACTGACTATCCTGCCTTCTGACACCAGCCGGACACACACGGCCACCGCTGTTCCATCTCCTCGACCCTAGAAGTGAAAAACACTCGTGGTCTCCGAGTCGCTCGCGGGGAGAGCGGGGCCCGGGTGCGGGGCGGACTCGGTGTCCGGAGCTCGAAGGCCTCCACGAGGCCCCCTTAAGCCTGCCCCCGCCCACCCCTCCAAAGGCCGACAAGCGCGCCCTTACTTCCCGCAGGCCCCAGAGCGCAGGGAGCCACCGGGCGGAGGGCGAGGCGCGCCCAGCACTCCCCGAAGCAGGGCCCTCGAGCCACTCGGGACAGAGGCGCAGTCACGCCGATACTTACAGCTCGGAAGGCGGCCCGCGTCGCGCGCTACGCTGGCCCCGCCCCGACGCAGGAGGCGGAAACGAGCTGCCGTGAGCCGGAGCGCCGGAGGCGGGCGCCCCGCCCCTCCCCCGACAGGAGCTCAACGCGCGCCGGGGGCGTGGCCGGGGGCGGCGCGGGGCGGGGCGCGGAGGGGACTCCCTGGCTGTCCTGCGTGGGGGCCCGAAGTGTTATGGGAACAGTGGGTATGGGAAGGGGAGCCAGGTGCCGAGGAAGCGGTGGGACGCAGAGAGGGCCCGGGCGCCCCGGCGGCGGGTGAGGGGCACCCGCCCACCATGCACTGCGTGTGCTCTGCTGCCGCCGGGCGCGCTCTCTCCCGCCCGCCACTCTCTAGCCTGTGGGCGCGCTCTCTCCCGCCCTCCACTCTCTGGCCTGTGAGCGCGCTCTCTCCCGCCCGCCACTCTCTGGCCTGTGGGCGCGCTCTCTCCCGCCCGCCACTCTCTGGCCTGTGGGCGCGCTCTCTCCCGCCCTCCACTCTCTGGCCTGTGAGCGCGCTCTCTCCCGCCCGCCACTCTCTGGCCTGTGGGCGCGCTCTCTCCCGCCCGCCACTCTCTGGCCTGTGGGCGCGCTCTCTCCCGCCCGCCACTCTCTGGCCTGTGGGCGTGCTCTCTCGCCCGCGCGACTTGCTTCTTTGGATTCTAGTTTTAACGGTGGCCAGTTAGCGGGTGAAAGAGAAAGTTTGCCCCGAAAAATGCGTGGTCACGCGTGCGTCTCCAAAGTGGGGGCCCGCCTGGTGACAAAGTACCAAGCCCTACGCAACTTAAGTGGGTACATGGCGCCTGGGCCTGGATTTTAAAATGGTCGGGCAAGGGACGCGCGGTCGCCCCGGACCCTGACCTAGGCGGTTGCAGCGGAGGCCAGTGTCCCCTCCTCCTCCTCCTCCTCCTCCTCCTGGGGCAGGCGGTTAGCGCGCCTGCCTTGGCCCACCTGTGCTGGGCGTGAAAGGGGCGTGCGGCTGAAGTGAGCACCCGGGAGTGGGACGGCGCGGGGCCGGCTTCGTTCTCTCGGGGAGGTTTGCTCTTCTTCCCGGACCCTGCCCCCGAGCCCGCCCCGCCGCAGCCCTTACGGTCACCGTCAGCCCCGGCCACCCGACAGGCTCAGCTGGTGTGAGGCCCGAGCATTGGTGCCGGGGAGCGGGGAGTCTCCTGGCCTCTCGCGGCCGCGGGCGGCATGTCCGGCCTCTCCGCGTTTCCTTACCTTTCAACCCAAGGCTGCGGCCTGCGGCTGCGAAGGGGACTTCCGGAGTGAATTTGGAAGACCACCAGCGAGGGTGAGTGTCTTTTACCTATTTTTTTTTCTTTCTTTTTTAGTCTTCTCTTCCTCTTTTTTCTTTCAGTGTCTCCTGTCTCTCTTACCTCCTCTGCTGCTCTGAGCTGCTTCTGCCTCTCAACTTTGCTTTTTTTAAACCTCCTTTCCCCCTTATTTTCTCTTTGTCCCTTTTCTTTGGGAAGCTACCATTAGCACAAGAAAGAGTATGAGAAAAATAAACAAGTAAAAAGTTTTTTTTTTTTAAGTATCAGTGGGCTTTGGGGCCAGAGAAACCTTGAAAGTTTAATTCTGCCTCTCACACTTTAAATGGCTGTAATTGCTAGGCCTCCCTGAATCCCAGACTCCTCATCCTAGCGCAGAGGTTTTGGCCCCTCCATTTCTTCTCCCTGTTCTCCATCTTTTCTACTGAAATCACACGTGACTTTAAAAACCAAGACAAAACCTTTCCAAGTCTCTCCAGTGCTCTACTAACACAGGACATTGGCCTCATGATATTTACTTACATTTTATCTCGAAGCCATTTACTTTTTCTCAATGGTAATAGACGAGAAAGTTGTTTAGCTTTACCAATGTTTTAATTGGTACCAGTTGGCTCGGGAATCACCAAAGATAATATTTAAGAACATATGCAACTGGTATAGCACTGTAGACATTAAGCAGAGCTGTTTTTATCAAATAAAACAAAACAAGGGCCGGCCCGTGGCTCGCTCGAGAGAGTGCAGTGCTGATAACACCAAGGCCACGGGTTCGGATCCTATATAGGGATGGCGGGTTAGCTCACTGGCTGAGCGTGGTGCTGACAACACCGAGCCGAGAGTTAAGATCCCCTTACCGGTCATCTTTTAAAAAAATAAATAAACATAAAAATAAACCAGAACAGCCAGTGGTTCCCTATGGAGATTTTAAAATAAATTTTTTATTCTCCAAGAAAAATGGGCGTGTAGTAGATTGTATATTATTTAAAATAATCCACCTTCTACAGGCCTGCCTCTGGTGTCCCTTCCCAAGGGAGGGATGTCTTGTCACCCTAATGAGGTCAAGCTTGGCCATACAAGACGCTGTGCTGTGGCTAATGGAATGTGGGTGGAAATTTGCCACTTCTGAGCAGGGGCATTGGGTACCTATTTCTTTCGGTGCCATTGCTTCTTGTCCTCTGCTCAAAACTGACTTCAGATCTCAGATTGGGGAGCTTTTTAGCCCCCAGGTCCCCAGTTGGAGCAGAGCCACAGCTGACCTGTGAAATACGGGAAACGTCAGAGAGAAAGAAACCTTTGTTGAGGTAATCACTCAGGTCATTACTACAGTATAACTTAGCAGAAGCTGACAGAACACAGACGTGAAAGAGCCATGAAATTTCAAAAAGTAAGTAGAATTTTTTAGTGTGGATGTTTAGCTGTTCAGCAAAGTAGGCTTTATTTTGGAGATCTGCTTAGCTCACAGGAACTCTTTATTGCCCAACACCTGGGCCCCAGTGTCAGCATCAGCCTAAGACTGCAGTAGTCCCCCTTTTCCAAGGTGTCACTTTCCGCAATTTCAGTTACCATGGTCCGAAAATATTAAATGGGAAAATCCAGAAATAAACATAAGTTTTAAATTGCATGTCATTCTGAGTAGTGTGATGAAAACTCATGCTGTCCCACTAGAAGCATGAATCATCCCTTTCTGCAGCATACGCAAGATGCATACACTCCTTGCCTGTTAAGTCACTTAGGCGCGGTGTTGCAGTGTCTGTGTTCAAACAACCTTATTTTGCTTAAAAATAGCTCCAAAGTGCAAGAGTACTGTGCCCAATTTATAAATTAAATTTTATCATATGTATGTATGTATAGGAAAAAACATAGTATGTATGGGGTTAGGTACTATTTGCTGTTTCAGGCATCCACTGAGGGGCTTGGAACGTATCCCCTGAGAATAAGGGGAGACTACTGTACTCAACACCTTTATCAAACTGTGATTCTGAGAATTGAAGACAGCACTTCTACTGACAATCTTGCTGGGGATAAGTGAAAAGGTAGATTTACTTTCTGCATTGTCTGCAATTCCAAAGTGCAGTTTAATCATGACAATTTATAAAATTGTGCTTTTTCCTTATAGAAAAGCAGACTGGGCTCCTTTCTCTGGCCCTCTCCTGGACCCTTACAATAAAAAAGGAACATGCTTGGGCATCTCCTCCAGTGCAGTGAACTCCCTGTGGACCTTCAGATTGCTGGACTCTCATACTAAGCCCCTGTGGATAGTAGAATTTAGGGTGGTGGAATATAAATTACTACCCCCAGAGGCCTTCGATGAATAGCTTTTTACTTTTATCTACATGACTAAAATTGCTTTTGCCCAGTCATATGACACCTCACCAGAGAATAATGGTAGAAGGGCACTTATTCTTTTGTCCCTCCTCTTTTCTGGAACTAGTCCATGTACAAGGTCATAGTAGAAGCAGCCACCTTAGTACAACCTTGGTACAACTTGATCCCTCCCCCCTCCCCCCAAGGCCAGGTGGATACTCAGTCCCAGGCTGGGTAAATAATTTTCTCTGCAGAATGAGATTTTGGAGTGACTGTTGGACATCTGTCGTTATTGCATGCCTAGCATCTATTTCTCATTTTCCTGGTAGCAAATCCCTTCTGCTAATGGTCAAGAGCCCAGCTCCTGGGGTCCAAGTTCTGGGTCACCTTCCAGCTCCGTAGTGAGGGCTTGGGTGAAATGTGTTAGTCTGTGTCTCAGTTTCCCCTTCTATAAAATAGGGGGATGTGATGATTAAATTAGTAAACAAAGAAGGTAATGACCTGAGGTTAAAATGAGTTTAACTTACCAACTTAGAACTGTACCTAGCAAACAGTAAATTTAATATAGCATTTGATGTTATTGTTCTGTGTTTGGGGTGGTCTTACATCAGTCCTAGCTGCATGACCCCCATACTCTTTCTATCTGGCCACAGGTGGTTTAGTAGTGAGCCTGTGAGCACAGCTGGGCTTTACCAGAGCCCATCCTGAGACTTCTTGGGATTCTCAGAAAACCAGCCTGTTGGGGAAGGATAGAAACCTGGATGACCTGTTGGTTGTCTGGTCCCAAGAAGACAGAGCTAGCAGAGAATGCAGCCAGTGAACACCTGGATCCAGCTGGCCTGGGATTTTCCGTTATTTGAGCTGTTAAATTCTCTAATTAGCTTAAGCCTGTTTGAACTGCTGTTTTTGTCCCCTACAGAAGAAAAATAATCCTGTTACAGTCAGTCTGGGTTGGTCTCTTGAACAAAGAAGATGTAAAGTCACCCCTGTGTGGGGACTTCCTCAGTGTGCCGTGTAGATGGAGAAGCCAGCTTTTCTTGCTTAAGCTGGCTTGAGTGCCTGATATGTGCAACCAGAGTCCCAGTGAATGGTATGTTTTTAGGAAGTAATGCAGGCAGAATATATAAACATTCTACAAGTTCCTTGTACGTGATTTGATGATGGCTAACTTGTCATATTTGCCAGACAGCCTGATCCTGACAGATGGACATGTGTCGGAAAAACATCAGCCTCCTCACTACACTCACTGGCAGAAGATGACTTGAGTTAGCACAAACCTCTATAGATGTCTGCAAAACGGAAACATGATCTCTGGCTACATCTTTCTGTCCATTCTAGGATAAAGAAGTGGACCCTTTTTGCCCCCTGCCATCATCACAAATGGCCTTGAGTGTTCTGTCCTCTCCCCAATCTTGAGGAGGTTTGCTCTGACTTGTTCCCACCACCACCTTCTTTTTGCCGTCAAGCATGCACAAGAGTCCTTTGTTACCTAAAGCCTCCTGCCCTACTTCTTGTCTCTGCCACCCTGTTTTTCTCCTTCCCATCATGGTTGGCATGTTAAGAGTGACACAGGCTTGCTGCTTCTGGGTTCTCACTGCCCAGTCCTCTGCCTGTAGTCTGTCTTCTGCTCTCTGTGCTCTCCTGAGGTATTCTTTTAGAGCTGCACCTGACCAACACCAGGGCTTGCCACTGTCTCGGACCCCCAGACTTCTCTATGCACTGAATCACGGAGGCCCTCAGTCTGCCAGGCTTTCTCCACATGACATCAAGCACCAGTCTGTGGTCTTGCCCCTCCCCCACCTCCCCCACCACCTGCACTCCTCCTCTATGTTTCCCCCAGGCTGCTGCAGCTTCTCAGAAAACTTGTTCTTTTTTTCCTACAGTCTTGTGACTTTCCTACAGTCTTTTTCCTACATTTTACTGTGACTTCAGATACAACATATTCACAAGTACCAGTTCAAGACAAGCCAAGTCCTCTGCTCTCCAGCTGCAGTGGAAAGAGTGGGGAATTTGAGAGATTGCAGGTCTTACACTCAAGTCCCTCTTCTGCTATTTTCTAAGTATATGACCTTGAGCATGTCAGTAAAACTTGGGCTTCATTTTCCTCATCTGTAAAATGGGGTCAGCAATATTACATACCTCACAAGGTGTGAAAATCTCATTGAACATTGCAGCACATATTATTGAATAACATAATGTAGCACAAGAATTAAGAAAACGAGCTTGGAGTCAAAAGACTGGATGTCTTTTCCTAGTTGTACCACCTTGACCAATGAATTAGCATTTCTGTGCCTCATTTCTCATCTGCAAAATAGGGATATAACCATGACCCCATGGGCTGGTGAGGAGGAAGGTAGTTAACACATATTCTGTGCTTAGAATAGTGCTAGCATATGGTAAGCATTTACTAAATACTTGCTGTCGCTTATTTCCTCCCTCTTGTCTGTTGCACCAGCTTTCTCCTAGTAAATAGGATTTGTAACCTGAGAGTCACAATCACTTCCTCTCCTTCAGTGCCCATATTTGTCATCTGTTTAGTTACTGCTCATGTAATCCCAGGTGGCTGTGGTGATCAAAATGCCTCTGCCCTTACTGGGGAGTGTTCAAAAGACTAACCCTGGGAGAGAGGGGGGTGCGCCCAGAGAAAGAAGCGCATGGTTTCCCTCTACTCTACCTTTATCTTGACGTGTTCTGCAGCCCAGGCTGCTTGCTGTGGGTCAGCATTGGACCTGCGTACCCAGTGAAGGACTTATATTATTTGCCATCCTTTGGCTTATCTGACTGAACTTTAAGATACTTAATGCATAGCAAAGCCTTTTTGTTTCTCCCTGAACCCTTCTTTCCTCCTCTGGGGCAAACCCCAGTATCTCTGGACTGGCCACCTGATCTCTTGTCCACATGCCAACATCAGCACACACTGGCAGCCAATGCTGGTGGTTGAAACACTACAGCACTGCTCTGCTGGCTGCCTGAGGGTCGTCTCCCAGCCACAGTGGATGCCCCCACTGTGGTCCCATCGGTCAGTGCCCTGGCTTGTCAGATTATATCTCTGTCACCCTCTCCTAAGAACCCACTGCCAGCAATTTGCCTGCACATGATCTTTATAACTTCGCACTTCAGGGGCTCTCTGTTGCTGACGAGTTCATTGCATCAAATTCAAAGACCTGCTATATTTTTCTCTTTATAATCTGCCTTGCTGTACTTCAGGCAATGTCTCATTATTATTTTTCCCCCCTCAACTCTATTGTTTCTCAGTAGTGGGAAAAAAAAATAGAAAATTGAGGCCATTTCTTTGAATTTATTGTTAATGTTCCTCTGTCTTATTTTTTAGAATGCTTGGTTCTAATCCAGGTTATTATGATTGATGTTTTAAATTAATCTTTTATTCAATGTTATAGTAAGTGTGCTTTAATCTCATTTGAAAGATAAATTGTGACAGACATTTTTTAAAATATTTTTTTAAAACTAAGACTTGTAATTGCTATACGCTAGAGATTACACTGATATCAAGAAACACATTGCCTTGAACTGTCTAACCGAGCAGCAGTTCTCAAACTTTTTGGTCTCAGGATCCACACTACACTTTAAAATTATTGAGGACCCCAAAGCACTTTTCTTTATGTGGGTTATATATATTTATATTTATTTTATTACAAATATTAAGTTTTAAGAAATTAAAACGTAAACTAATAAACCATTTGTTACGTCATTTAAAAGTAACCCCCAGACTGGCCAGTTAGCTCAGTGGGTAAGAGCACAGCCTTATAGCACAAAGGTCATGGGTTCAGATCCCCATACCAGCCAGCCGTCAAAAGAGGAAAGACAAAAGTAACCCCCATACCTCCATTACATATTAACATCACAGCAATGACATCATCACATGTCAGGGAGCTTCTGGAAAATTTATACTAATGAGAGAATGAGAAGGAAAAGGGCAAATGACATCTTTGTATTATTATGAAAATAGTTTTGATCTCATGGATCCTCTAAATAGGTATCAAGGTTCCCCAGAAGCTGCAGACCATATTTTGAGAACCACTGGTCTAAACTGTTCCTTAGCCTTCCTAGCAAAACTATCTTCTCTGTCTAAACTACTGTTATTCAGGGAATAAATAATAATACTTGCAAAACTCTGATTTTCTAACAGTGAATATAACTCTATAATTGAGATGTTACCAATTTTCTTATCTTCAGGCAGTACAGAGGGTGAGTTCAGGGTGGGCTCTGGAGCCTGGTGCCCTAGGTTCTCATCCTGGCTCTTAGCTGTGTAACATTGGGTTAGTCAATCTCTCTAAGCCTCAATGTCCTATCTGTAAAATGAGCACATTACTATTTACTGTATAAGCTTGCTGTGAGGACTAAATAAAATAATCTATGTAAAGGGAGACTGATTTCCCAGCCCCCCCTTTCACATAACTGGGGCCATATGCCTGGGTTCTGGCCAGAGGATGTGGCCCATAGTGCCCCTGCCTGAAAGCCCTTTCTTCCTCATCTGCATGCCCTAGATAGGGAGAAATTGCCTCAATTTTCTATTTTTTTCCCCCCTCAACTCTATTCTTTCTCGATAGTGGGAAAATATGTCCAAATTCTCTATCACCACAATGTTCAATTAGTTCCTCCCAAACTAGAGGAGCTGGACCCCTGCGTCACGGCATGGAGGAGAGCCACTCAGCTCACACTGGACTGTGACATGAGCAAGAAATAAATCTTTGTTGTGTTAAGCCACTGAGATTTGGAATTTATTCACTACTGCAGTGCAGTCTAGCCTATCTTCACGAATATACAAGAGCAGGCCATTGGAGTGGGGGAAGGAGAAGGCTCTAAGGAGATGATGTTTATATGGAAATTTAAAAGATTAGACACTTAAAAGATTAGAAGTTTAGAAGGAAACAGCTACCTGAACTGCCAGGGGAAAGGCATTCCAAGCAAGGGAACAGAAAGTGCAAAAGCCCCCAGGCGGAAGTGAGAAACTGCCAGCTGACCAGGCATAAACAAAGAAGTGGCACTCAAGGTAAGTCTGAAGGGTAAGTCAAACACAAGACTGAAACCTCTCATGTACCAAAACCCCATTAACAACTTACACCTTGTGGGAGAGGCATTTCTGCATCATTGCTACCCAACTCCTCTGTGTGAGTCACAGAACCCTGGGTGACCCCAGGGTGAGGCTGGTGGCCCTAGGTGGCACTAATACACAACTAAAGAGTTGTCTTAAGGCTACTCATAAAGCCTTAAGGTACGGCTGGCTGGTTAGCTCACTTGGTTAGAGCATGGTACTGATAACACTAAGGTCAAGAGTTGGATCCCCTTACTGGCCAGCCAAATAAAACAACCACAAAAAAACACAAAAGCCTTAAGGAAGAAAGCTCAAGTTGGTGCCTCAGAAAGATAACCATATACATAACAGGAACACTTAAGTTAGGGGGGGGATAATAACAGTTTACAATATGGAGTCTTAATATAACTGTGCTCATCATCTTAAGTTCTTCTCTAGCTTCTCAGTGTTTTCACAGGACCTCACTTCACAGAAAAAAGAACAAGGCAGCTGCTCAATACTACAGTAAAGGAATGTGCAGAATTAATAGCAACATTTGGATTTTTCATTTTGCTGATGAAATCACATCTGTTCACAGCTGTGTGACAACTGCAGCCATGCCTGATGCACAACAGAAGCAGCAGCTTGGGGAGAAGTTTCCAGTCTTGCGTTCAGGTGGACTTTGCAATCACATCTGTGGTTTTCAGATGAAAAATACTGAATAAATATTTGTTGAGTGAATGGAATGTTACAATACAAAACCATCACACCAAATTACTGCCCACCTCATTACAAGAGTTTTTAAGTTCAAATTCTACTTACTAGACATCTTTGAGTTGATGATGTTACTGGTCCCAAATCCAAGCTGCCTGCCCCAAACAGAATTAAACAACTCACAAGTCAAATGTTGGTGAAAATGGAAGCCAGTTTTTATTCAGGAATACTGGTGACCTGAGGAGAGATGTTAGGCTAACCCATCTCTCAGATATACCAGAAGGAGAATGGCCAGAGTCCCCCAGACTGAGGGATTTTTAAAGACAGTTCTGAGGGAATGGAACGTGGGAAATGAAAAGCAGGAGGGAGGGAGATGTGAGCCACAGGGGCTCCCTGCTAAGAGTCAGGCGCAAGGTCTGGTTTCCATCCCCATCCTTACTGTTAGCTCGGGGTACTGATTTGGGGTGGAATCAGCATAGCTTTATTGATGTCTTTGGTTTCTCAGGGTCTGGATAGTATGTGTCTTGTGACAAGTTTGCAGCTCCAGGCTGACCGGAAAACAACTTAACATTTATGTAAATAATGTCATCTTGCCCCATAACCAAAAGTTCAAAATATCAAATAATCATTGGAAAAGAGGGAACTCAGAGAAATGTATGCCAAGAAAAAACTTGAGTCCTTTCAAAATCTTTTAGAGCCCATGCAGTTTTAGGTCCCAGTATGGCTTCAGTCCTACTGACTCCAACAACGGTGCCTCACAATTAGTACTTACTTTGATTATTGGTATGCATTTCACTAACCTGGGGTTCAGTAATATCCACAGGTGTGATATATGTTTGGGCAAGAAACTATTGCCTATCTTTTGACAATTCCAAGCAAAGGGTTGGAGCCATTTGTCTTTTTGCACTGTTATGTTAATTTGTGTGTAATTATGAAAGTGAATACATTTTAACTAAGTTAGGCCAAAAGATATCATCAAAAGGAGACTAGAAATCATCCAATGAAAAGAACTTATAAATTTACAGCAGTGCCTCTTCTCAGATGGCGCAGGCCGTTTTGAGTTCAAGTTCCCTGGTGGGATGTAAGGGAGCAGCAGTGGAATTGCATGCAAATATGACCCAGGCAGGCGCAGGCGGCATCCCAGACTGGCAGGCTCTGGACAGCTGTGGCCTGCAACATTTAAAAGTAGGGAGATATCAGATAAAAATCAAGATTATAAAATAAAGATAATAAAAATCTAGCTTTCTTTGAAAATTGTGAAATATCTGACAAAAGTGGATCCAAATACCCACCAGATAGTAAGAGGTGGGGCTGAGCTGGCTCCACCTCCTTTGGGCAGAACGCTCTCTTCAGGACTCTTCAGAGTCCTCTCTACTCCTTGCTGTCTTACCCTCGCCAGGTTCGTTCATTTCCAGCACTGCTAGAGTCTCTGAGGGAGCACCAACAAATAGCATCTCACTTTTTCTCCTCTGGGTTCTAAACATGCTGAGAAATAAAACAGTGAATAGAGCTGAAGGCAGAAATATCCCCTTTATTTTTGGAGACAGGAGGAGTTGGATGGAAGTCATAGCTGATACCTGCAGGCAGATGGACCTATGGATACCAAGCTGACTTATCCAGCTGGGCCACAGCAACACTGGATCAGGGCAGGCCTCCCTGTAGTTCTTACAGCAAAGAGGAGCAGGAGAGAGTGCAGGTTCTGCCCATGAGCCTGCTCCCAGAAGGAAAAAGGATGGTACTGAGCCACACATCAGGAGAGGCCTGGACTGACACAGAGCTCCCAGTGAGGGGAAAGAGCACTCCTCACTAACATGGTCCCCGCTCTGGAGTGATAAAGGCTAATATGCCAGGCAAAGAATACCCGATGTCCTCCCCCAATCTTGGTGACTCTCTTCAAGGGCCTTTCAGCTCAAGAACATTTGAATAGAGTAACATTCAGCCACCGTGGAAACAAAACAAGTTTCTGGAGAGAAGTAAGCAGAACCCACCATCTACTGGGGGAAATCAACTGGAATGAAGAGCACTGAAAGCAAAGGCAAGAGAACAGAAAGACAAAGAACTGAAAGGGAATCCAAGATGTGCTGATAAGAAAGATACTAAATTCAGGAAAACAAGAAGGGGTCCAAGTGCAGACTGGTAGCCAAGTGGAGTCCAAGGGCCAGTGTTTGAGGTATGGTCATCAGGTTCATTGAGATGAACATCTGGTAGATGTCATGCACATTTGTGACCCTGCAAAGTAGGTAATGTTAATCCAGCTTTAGAGAAAGTGGAAGTAGCCTGTGACTCTGAAACCTTTCCCTTCTCCCTGCCTGCTATTTCAGCCAAATGTAAGTGGCTCCCCTGAGAGCAGTTGCAGCCTGAGGCTTGTGACTGGCTCCTTTAAAGAATTGCGGGTCTGGAGCCGAGGCCCTGGCTTGGGCTGGAAAACTCAAGACCCGCCCTGCCTCTGGTGAGGTTAAGCATTGTGGCCTCTCCCTGCCAACAAGAGCTAACCTATCTCTTCCTGTTTATCCTCTTGCTTGTGGTGCTATGACCTGACCTTTCTCATCCTCTGGCTGCGCACTCCCCACTCCATGCCACAGAGCAACACTAGCCAAAGAAGGAAGGTGGGGAAAGGCTGAACACCCGGGGACACAAAATCAACCTCCTCAGACACCGTTTTTGACCCTCATCAGTCATCAAGGTTTCCAGAAAAGCAGGAGAGGTATGTGGCAGGAGAACTTTCAATGAGGGGCTTCCGTGACTTCTGGATTAGTCATAAGGCCACCAACAGACAGACAACGCATTTCTGCATAGGGTCACATTCAGTCAGTAGTTCTCTAAGAGAGCAACTATTTAAAGTTCCTTAACAAGAAATGTTTTTAGAAGGAACATATGGAGAATCAAAAGGGGGCTAAATATAAGCCTGTATTTACAGAACTGAATCAGGAGCAAAGAAAATTTGAACAGAAAGAGCCAGATGGGAAAGCTTTCTCCCAAGACAGGTTTTTCAGTGGGTGTGGGTATGTGTTTTGCTGTGTATGTAAATTTCTAGAACACCAGAGTTACCTATAATTTAAAAAAGAAAAGAAAAAAATCATCTGGTGCCAAAAATGGTTATGATGCCACTCACTTTGTTGCAGAAGTGCCTGAGGCTACACTCATGACCCTTCATCAGAAATAAACCCATCTGGTTGCTTTATGGGCTTGGAGATGATCAAATAGAGCATAGATTTTTCAAATAGAAGTTTTACATTTAAGATTTTTTTTTTTTTTTTTTTAGCTAAAGCGACTTTAGGAAAAGTGTTCTACATCATCAGTGCTGAAAAAAAAACATGAGACAAACTTTCAAGTTAGAGCCTAAGCAGGCATAAAAGAATTTCTCATGGCAGGGGGGAAAAAACAGAAAAGAGAGAAAAGAATTTACAAACATTTATTGAGCACCTACCACATGCAAGATGGTTTGGTGGGCATTGTCTTGCTGGATTTTCATAATACTTCTGTAGGGCAAGGAGATGATTATCCCCTCTTTCTACACCAAAAATCTCAATGGCAAAGTCACACTGCTAAGACGTGGCAAGCTTGGGGTCCAAAGCTAGTTCAAATCCAGTTGTCTGGATCCGAAGTTCCTTCTTTTTCACATATAGCGTGGTTCTTCAGGGTGGCATCAGTCAGCCCTGGTCCTAACTTTCCCATTTTTCCCCTAGTTTTCAACTAAAATCTATTAGAGGATTTTCTTCCTTCTGTTTTTTTTTTGTTTTCTTTTTTTTGGTGGCTGGCTGATACAGGGATCAAACTCTGGACCTTCGTGTTATCAGCACCATGCTCTAAACAACTGAGCTAACCAGCCAGCCCCCTTTCTTTAAGATACTTGGTAGTAAATTTTTCTGTAAAGAAATTTCCTCATAACTTCTATTTTATATGGTTACTTTTATTATTTTACTTAAATTTTTACATTATTTTGCTTTTTTTTTTTTTTTTTGTACTGAGACCTTACATGTTTACACACTATGATGTGGCGTGAATATCTTACTCAGTTGGACCATTGGGAAGCTAAATATGGCAGTGTGGGACAGGTCCTGATTAGGCTCATGCTGCTGCTTTCCTTTACTCAAACGTCAGTGGCAATTTTTGAACAAGCAGATTAGCTACATATTCTAAGAGAGTGGAGAATAAGAGAATGTGAAAGACTTCCAGAAGTGCTTACTTCTCTGGATGTGTTCATTTTATAAAGTTGGCATCAGAGGGCACTGGGTTCAGTTTACTGAAAAGTAGTTTAAAGTACTCTTCTATGGCACTCCATAGAAAGTGCTGGTTTACACAGCCTGCTGGTCAGTGGCTGAGGAAGTGTAGCACCCTAAGAAATATATATGCAACTCATCTTCTCAGACAGGAGACAACCCACTTTTCTGCAAATACACTAGAGCAGTGGACTCCAAAGTGGGGGAATCCAAAAGGAAATATCACTGAGCAGGAAGAAAAGTTGGAACTGCCAGTTATGTGTATCTTTTTCTTCTCACCCTTTCAAATGTTGAGTTTTGTGTAACAGATTTATATATACTTAATACATTAGTGTTATAGTACATGTATAGACTTTATTAATAGAGATATATTGGGAAGACATGATTGAAAATTTTTTACCAACATAGGTGCAAAGCTAAAAAAAAACTTGGAGACTATCTTCCTAGAGAAAGGTGTACATCAAAGAAGGTGGTGGTTGCAAGGGCCCACACCTGAGTCCCTAAGATCCAAAAGATAAACTTGAATTGCCTGGGTCTTGGTGCAGGAAAAGGAGAACCTGCCAGAAGCAAGGCACAATTAGACCTCTGCCTGTGAGACTGCCTCAAAGGCAGGTAGATTGTGACAGTCACAGAAAAGCTCTCTCATTCACTGAGCAGCCCCAGGCCGTGGCACCTGGGATTCAGAAAGACCAGCTCTCCTTCCCAAAGTGCTGTGCTTCTGCTGGTCAAGGGAGAGAGATAGCAAAAGACATAAAAAGTTCAACATTTGTCTTACAAGAAATGTGCATTAAAACTGTAAGAATACCCTGTTTTTCAACCATCGCTTACATAGATTTATACAAATCAGTAGTTGGCCAGGGTAGTGAAAGAAGCATTCCCACATATACCAGTGGGAGTGGAAGTTGGCAAAATCTTTCTGCAGGGAGTTTGATTAAGGGTTCGAAAAATATACATATCCACCTGCTCGTCAATTTCTCCTCTGAGGATTTTTCATAAGGAAATACTCAAATTTGTGAATAAAGATTTAAATACATAAAGGCTTGTTATTCAAACACTTTCATTCTACACATTTACTGGGTGTCGTTTACGAGACAGGTTCTGTGCTAGATGCTACAACACAAGAAAGAACAAAATGGACAGGGCTTCTGCCCTCCCAAATCCTATTAATAATCATTACAGAGTTACATATAATAGGGAAAAATCAGGAACCAACCAAATGACCAAACTCATATTTCTCTTTGCAGTTATGAATTACTATGCAGCCATTAAGAACTGTATTGTTGAAAACACTGGAAAATATTCACATGAGGTGGTTGAGTGGGAAAAAGCAGTTAATGAAACAGTGTATAAAATATTATACTCCTCATGGCCTTAAGTACTTAGAGAAGAGTCAAAACTCAGCTGAGCATTTGAGACAGAGGTACTTTAGAATGAACAGACTTCCGGGCCGAGCCCGTGGCGCACTTGGTAGAGTGCTGCGCTGGGAGCGCGGCAACGCTCCCGCTGCGGGTTCGGATCCTATATAAGAATGACTGGTGCACTCACTAGCTGAGTGCCGGTCACGAAAAAACAACAACAACAAAAAAATAAATAAATAAAAAATAAAAATAAAAACAAAATACTTAAAAAAAAAATTTAAAAAAAAAAAAAAAAAGAATGAACAGACTTCCTTTTAGTGAGAAACAGAACAGACAAAAAAGCATTGGGAAATATGCTCATCATGTGTTCTACATCATGATTATTTTCTAGGGATGATTCTAGGAGAAACTCAAGAAGTAGGTGTGTTCCCTGGACTTTGGACTTCCCAGCCTCAGAAACTGTAAGCAATAATTATTGCTTAAATTAAATTAAAATTAAATTTTCCTTAAAAACTACCCAGTTTCAGGTACTTATGTTATAAGCAACAGAAATGGACTAATGCAGAAAATTGGTACCAGGAGTGGAATGTTGCTGTACAGATACTAAAAATGTGGAAAAAGCTTTGGAACTAGGTAATGGACAAAGATTGGAAGAGTTTGGAAGACTCAGAAGAAGACAAAAAGACAAGGGAAAGTTTGGAACTTCTTAGAGACTGGTTAAATGGTGGTAACCAGAAGGCTGATAGAAATACGGACTGTAAAAACCATTCTAAGGAGGTTTCAGATGTAAATGAAAAGGAGCTTATTGGAAACTGGGGCAAAGATCACCCTTGCTGTAAACTGGCAAGGAACTTGGCTGCATTCTGTTCATGCCCAAAAGTTTTATGGAATGTGGAACTTCAAAGTTATGAACCAGAGTATTTGGCAGAAGAAATTTCTAAGCAGCAAAGCATTCAGAAAGCTAGATGGATACTTGTGATAGGCTATGCTCAGTTATGGCAGAAAAGGCATGATGTGAAGCCAGAATTTATAGTTCAAAAGAAAGCAGAGGGGCAAAAAGTTGGAAAACTTTCAAGTCTGGCCACATAAAAAGTAAAAAGCTGTCTTTGGGAGAGGAAACCAATGGTATAGCCTAGTGACCATTTGCTAAGGAGATCAGAACAGAAGAAAGGGGTTATCAAGAGAATGGAAAAAAGACTTTGAAGGCATTTCAATGATCTTCAAGGCTGCCCTTCCCATCACAGGCCCAGAGGCCTAGTGAGAGAGAATGGTTTTGGGGAACAGGCCTGAGGTGCCCTCCATGGGCTTCCTTCCCAGGGCCACCTCGGGATGCTGCTCTTGCACCCCCGTTGCTCCAGCTGTGGCTAAATGGGCTCCAGGTGTGGGTGGGCTCACAGCTTCAAAAGATTCAAGCTGGAAGCCTTGGCAGCATCCATGTGGGCTTAAGTTTGCAGGCTCACAGAATGCTAGAGCTATGGAGGCTTGGGAGCCTCCACCCCTATTTCAAATGATGTATGGAAATGCCTGGCATTCAGGAAGAAATCTCTCACAGGGGCAGAGTCACCACAGGCAGCCTTCACTAGGGCAATGCCTAGGGGAATGAGGTTGGAGTTGCCACAGAAAAACCCCAATACCGTATCTGGTGGAGCCATGAGAGCAGTAATACTGTGGAGACCCCAGAATTGTGGAGCTACTAGCATGCAACACAGCCCAGGAGAGTTAAAACACATAGGAATGGGGCTACCCAAGGACTGGGGGACCCAATCCCCACACCAGTGTGCAGAGAATGCCGAACATGGAGTCAAGGTACATGACTCACCAGCTTTGAGATTTAATGCCTGCCCTGCTGGGTTTTGGACTTGTTTAGGACCTGTTACCCCTTTCTTTTGTCCTATTTCTCCCTTTTTGAATATGTACCCTATGCTTCTCCCACCACTGTATCTTGGAAATAGATAACTTGTTTTGATTTCACAGATGGGACCTTGAGACTTTGGACTTTTGAGCTGAAACAAATTAAGACTTTGTGGATGGAATGAATGTGTTTACTTGTGAGAAGAACACCAGATTTGGGAGTCCAGGGGTGGAATGCTATGGCTTAAATTGTGTTCCCCCGAGGTTTAATGTATTTAATCCCCACTGTAACTGTTGAGGGTGGGAAATTCTATTATGGTAATTGAAAGATGAAGCCTTGAAGAGGTGATTAGATTGTGAGGACCATGCCACAGTGAATGGATTAATCCATTTGATGGTTTAATGGTGTTTGAGGGCATGGTTCTGACAGCTTTAAAAGGAGAGCACATGAGGACAACACCATGCTGAGGGTTGCGATCCCCTTATCAGTCAAAAAAAAAAGTGGGGGGAGCACATGAGAAGCTCTCTCTCTCTTTCTGCTCAGCCATCCACCATGGGACACCCTGTGTTGCTGTCACCCTCCACCAACAAGGCCCTCACCAGATGTGTTCCACAGACTTTGGACTTCATCGCCTCCAAAACTGTGAGCAATAAATATTGTTTCTTTACAAATTACTCAGTTTCAGGTCTAATACCCAGCAGCATTGATGAAAGATTCTGAGAGGTGGTCAGACACAGCAAAGGAACTACAGCCCAGTGGAAAATAAGTATCTCATCCAGTATTTAAAAAGCATCTTCAGTGTAATAAATAAAAAAATCCCTAAGAGAAATGGACTTGCTCATACATTTTTGTTATGAGCATGTATTTTTATAAACTTTTGAGAAGGCAATTGGCAATATCTATCAAAATTCTCTCTCTCTCTCTTTTTTTTTTTTTTTTTTTGGCAGCTGGCTGGTACAGAGATCTGAACCCTTGACCTTTGTGTTATAACACCACGCTCTAACCAACTGAGCTAACTGGCCAGCCTCTATCAAAATCCTTTTTTTGTAAATTTCTATCAAAATTCTTAATGTCACTGTCATAACCTAGCAATTCCACCTATATTAATACACCTATAAGAGTACTTATGCCTTGTATTAGTTTGTTTTCTGTTGCTTATAACAGAATACCTGAAATTGGGTAATTTATAAAGAAACAAAAATCTTTTACAGTTTTAGAGGATAGAAAGTCCAAGGTCTGGGAGACACATCTGGTGAGGGCCTTTTTCTTAGTGGAAGTTCTCTACATTGTCCTGTGGCAACACAATCACATGGTGAGAGTGGCAAGAGCTTCATCATGTGCTCTCCTTATAAAGGAGCTTTTTCATGTGCTCTCCTTATAAAGGTGTGCCACTTCACACCCATGATAACCCATTAATCCATTAACCCATTAATGAATTAATCTATTCATGAGGGCAGAACCCTCAAGATCCAATCACCTCCGATAGGCCCCACCTTTCAACACTGCCACATTGTCGTTCAGTCTTCCACATGAACTTTGGAGATGACAAACATTCAGCCCATACCATGCCTATATTAAAAATTTTGAAAGAGGAAATAAAAATTAACATATGCATAATGAGAGTCTCACAAAGAGAGAAAAAAAGAGGCAGAAATAATATTTTAATAAATAATGGCCAAAAACTCAAATTTGATGAAAAAAATTAATCTCCATATCCTAGAATCTCAACAAACTCCAAGTAATTTAAACCCAAAGAGATCCACACAAAAACACATCATAGTTAAAATATTTAAAGACAAAGACAAAGAGAATCTTGACAACAGCAAGAGAAAATGACATATAATGTACAAGGGATTGCCAATGAGATTAACAGCTGACTTCTCATCAGAAACTGGAGGCAAGAAGTCTGTAAAATGACATTTTCAAAGTGCAGAACCAAAAAGACTGTCACACAAGAATTCTACATCCATCAAAATATCCTTCAAAAATAAGCTAAAAACATTCAAGTAAACAAATATAAACAAAGATAAACAAAAAAATGAGAAAATTTGTCACTAGTAGATCTGCCCTACAAGAAATACTAAAGGGATTCCTTAAGGATACCAAACAGTAATAACTAAATCCACACAAAGAAATACAGAGTGCAATAAAGATAACTGCAAAGGTAAATATAAACAGCAGTATAAATGAGGTGTGTGTGTGTGGGTGGGTATGTAACACTTTCCTTTTCCTATTTGATTTAAAAGACAACTGCATAGGGCCGGCCCGTGGCTCACTCGGGAGAGTGCGGTGCTGATAACACCAAGGCCCCGGGTTCGGATCCCATATACGGATGGCCGGTCCGCTCACTGGCTGAGCGTGGTGCTGACAACACCAAGTCAAGGGTTAAGATCCCCTTACCGGTCATCTTTTAAAAAAAAAAAAAAAAAAAAAAAAAAAAGACAACTGCATAAAGCAACAATTATAAAATTGTGTTCATGAGCTTTTAAGTAGAAAGATATCATTTATATTATAACATAGTACAAAGGACAAAGGAAGATGGAGGAAATAGAGTTATATTGCAGTGAAGTTTTTGTATACCATTGAAATGAAGCTACTATTAATCCCAACTAGATTGTTTCAAGTTAAGATGATAATTGCAATCCCCAGGGCAATAACTTTTTTTTAAAAAAAGGAACTAAAAATATAAATAGTAAAAGAAACAAGAAGGGAATAAAAATGGCACACTAGAAAATATCTATTTAACATTAAAGCAGGCAGTAATTGAGGAATAAAGCAACAAACAAAAAAGGCATAAGATAGAAAAAACATATAACAAGCATATAAAAAATAAATGAAAGAATAGAAAAACAGAAAAATCAATGAGGCAAAATATTGCACTGTGAAAAAATAAAAAAAAACTGGCAAACCTTAAGCTAGACTGACCAAGAAAAGAGAAGACTCAAATGAAAAAGGGGATATCACCACCAACCTTACAAAAATAAAGATTATAAGGGAAGTACTATGAACAATTGTATGCCAACAAACTAGATAATTTAGACTAAATGGACAAATTCCTAGAAAGACACAAACCACTGACTTAAGAAGAAATAGAAAAAAATGACTTATGAGAAAATAGAAAATCTGAGTAGACCTATAATAAGTAGAAATTGAATTAGTAATTTAAAAACTTTTGACAAAGACAAGCCCAGGCCTAGATAACTTCACTGGTAAATTCTACCAAATATTTAAAGAAGAATTAATACTAATAATTTACAACCTCTTCCAAAAACTAGAATATGGGGGAATACTTCCCAGGTCATTCTATGAAGCAAGTATTGTCTTGATATCAAAACCAGACAAAGATAGCTTATAAAGAGAAAACTACAGATTAATATCCCTTATGAATATAGATGCAAAAATCCTCAATAAAATACAAGAAAAATAATTCCAGAAATACTTAAGAAGGATTATATACCATATTGAAGGGGGATTTATCTGAGGAATATCAGGTTGATTTAACATCCAAAAAATCAATGTAATACACCATATTAAAAAATAAAGGACTAAAACTATGTGATCATCTCAATACACACAGAAAAAAGCATCTGACAAAATTCAACACCCTTCAGTGATTTTGAAAAAAAATGGGGGAAAAAACCCTCAACAAACTAGGAATAGAAGAGAATTTCTTCACCCAATAAAAGACATTTATG